>NC_079442.1:458717-556217 GCF_903798145.1 Danio aesculapii | reverse complement strand
TACCCATCGGCTTCTGTAGCATTAGCCTTTCCTACTATGTTAGTCAATGGTTTTCAGCTTTTTCCATCTTCGTTAGTGTTCAACAGAAGAAAGGAACTCTTAAAGGTTTGGACCCGCTTCAGGGAAAGCATATAATGTGTAAATGTTTAGTTCAGGGTGAACTATCCCTTTAAATTCTCTCTTTTCGATGGCTTCTCTGATTGGTGTTTATTAAAACGTGGGCAGGGTCAACCTGATGAGATCCACCAATAGCCAACCACAACCATCCAATCAATTCACGACTGACAAAATTAAGCCACGCCTACATTTTTATTGTTGTTTTTTTTTTTTTTTTTATAATTTTTTAGGGGTTTTTCACCTTTATTATGATAGGACAGTGGAGATTTCAGACAGGAAAGCATTGGGAACAGAGAGAGGGGAAGAATCGGCAAAGGACCTCGAGCCGGGAATCGAACTCAGGTCGCCATGAGCACGTCGGTGCTATATGTCGGCACACAATACCACTAGGCTATTGGTGCAGACCTACATTTGTATTGTATACCACTCAGTGGAAACGGGCCACATTATTACCCCAAGTTCTTGTGTTCCCGGGTCACATATCTGCTTTATAAAGCGCTAATAAACAGCCAGTATGGTAATAATAGACATTCAACTATTCAATTATTGTCATCTGCGTGTCCCCCGGCACCTGCCTTGCCTGTAGTCATGCATTTATCCTCCTGCTGCTGTTTGTGTTGCTCTGCAGTAACACTTCTGAAACGCTAGCTCCTAGCGTTCCTTCTGTTTCGGGTTTCTTCGCTGGTGTTTTGTTTTTTCTAAACGCTGCCTTAATGTAAAAGAAGCTAAAACTGTAGGACACGCAACAACTTTAATCATCAGGTGAACACAAAACAACATTCTCCATCTGGAGCTCCTTCAGCGGACTCGACATTTATAAAACACTCGCTTCATCAGGCTCGCAGCTCTCAGCACCGCCCACACTCGGCACCGCTACCAAACCGACCAATCACAGAGCTTGCGCTATGCGCCATTCCAATGAGAAGTTACATTTTTGAGAGGTGTGCGTGAGTGTCGGCGTCGGCTACAGCGAGGGCTACGCCAGACCATACGCGTGCGCTTGACACAGAAGTATAAATCAGCATTAAGATGGTGAGATTTATTCCATATACTACACAATTACACAATCAACTAAAGGACATGGAGGATACTTTAAATTGATTCAATTCTAAAATAAACATGGTGGACAGTCTGAATACCTCACATAAACACTTGAAAATTAAATAAAATAATGCGAAAATTAAATCTAAACAGTATTAAAAATGACTAAACTACACATCTGCTTGTATTTTTGGTACCTATTTAGGTTGTGGCTAAAACAAGCTACATTGCCATGAATATCTGCAAATAATGCTGCAATTACTGTTCATGCCATTCATTGAAGAGTAATCACCATCAGTTTATAACAATTCAAATGTCTAATTTACTTAACTCACAATACAAACAGTAGAAAATGAGCATTAGCCAGCATTAGCACTAGTTTTCACACAAGAATGAAAATCTAGACAGTGGGTCTGATTTATAAATTCATGAAGAAATGCATGCATGTGTGTATTTATGTACACATAATAACTATTCACAGCACACACGCTTAAATGATGTCAAAACGTGTTTATTTTGGATGCGACTCGTCATAATTAAATATCAACAAAATCTCAAATTCAATTACATCAATCCAACTGTTTGATTACTGGTGAAGGTTTTGGAGGCAGTGTGACGCAACATGAGCTCATATTTATATTCTTAACATGACTCTCAATATAAGGTTAACAACTTAACTTGTATAATTCTGTACAGTTCATTTATTTACTTAAAAGTGCAGCATGTAGGATTGACAGTGCAAATTCTAAATACTGGAGACGGTTTTTTTCATCCTCCCCTCAAACTCTACAGTGGTTGCCAGATTGGTGACAACAGAAGCATGCATGTCTGATGATCAACATTACCTCATATATTTATATAGCACAGTTCATACACAATGGTAAGTCAGAGTGTTTCACATAAACAAGAATAAAAAACATTAAATACAACAAATATCAAGGAAATACAAATATCTCAGAATAAAAATGCACTCAGGAAGGGTCTCCGCTGCGTAAAACATATGCCAGAGCAGTTGGTGGTTTGTTCCGCGGTGGCAACCGCTGATAAATCGACTAAGCCAAAAGAAAACAAACGAATGAATGAATGAACGAACGAACGAACGAACGAACGAACGAACGAACGAACGAACGAACGAACGAACGAAGGAATGAATGAACGAACGAACGAATGAACGAATGAATGAATGAATGATTGAATGAATGATTGAATGAATGAACGAACAAACGAACGAACGAATGAATGAACGAACGAATGAATGAATGATTGAATGAATGAACGAATGAATGAACGAACGAACGAATAAATGAATGAAAGAATGAAGAATAAAAATGATCAAAAATAGACCACAAATATGTTTAAACATTTGACTTTTCTAAAAGTGAGTGAACCCATTGCAACTTGGAATTGTTCAGTTGACGACTTATAATTATGCACATTGTTCATTTATTCACTTAAAAGCGCATTATGTAGGATTGACACCCTAGTGGGTGATCTAGGTATTGCAGTACAAATTCAAAATATTGGACAGGCTTTTTTTCCACCTGACACCTTCCACTCAGACTTGACGCAGGTTGCCAGATTGGTAAAAAAAAAAAGCAAAGCGTGCCTTTAAATGTATGATGTATTTTAGTATTAAAAGTGTATTTTAAGTGTATAATTTAATTGTTTATTTATATATTTATAAAGCACATTTCATACACAGATGTAATTCAAAGCATTTTACATAAAAGAATAATAAGAGGGAATAAAAATGATTGCAAAAAGACCACAAATGTGTTTTTAAAAGTTTTAAAAAGACACAAATAGTGCGGTGTGATGGACGTATACCAGCGCTCAGTCAGTAAATGCACAGCTAAACAGGTAAGTAAAGTCAACAAATGTCTATGTACGGTGTAGAAAAGAGTGGAACGCTGGTAAACGGCAGTAACAGCACATACCTTATAGTAAAGATCTGATCTGATCGGGGAGCAAAGGAACTGCCTATTCCCATAATTCACCCGCAGCGCTGGACTCTGAGCCGGAGCATCAGCCAAAGCCCAGCGGCTCTGCTTCTGCGTCTCCTGTTGTCCTGAGGGTTTGTGTTTCTCTATATTATGTTGTCCATATGGCAGCACCTGCGCCGCTCCAGGGCTTAAAGCAGAATCAGGATAAATCTCTTAGCAGTGTCTTGTCTTTCAGCCGAGCGTCCGAGATCAAAAGTAAGACGTAATCCGCAGACTGTGTGTGAACACGCAACGAGACGGAGAACTAGAGGATCGCTCTGAATTTACACTTTATAATCCTCATTGGTCTAACTTAAAGACTCCCACTATAGCTATTCCTGACTGTCTCCACCTCCTGAATCATACATTCATCTTCAGTAGTCATCTAATAATTAAATATTGTATGTGTGTTTACTTTACTAAGCTAAATATGCATCTGCATAAAGCATCTATTTTCTGTATTATCTGTCATTTCAGTGATAATAAACACATTCAGTGTGTGTCTCTGTGCTCTGGGGAACTCTGCTCCATCGGTTATTAAAGGGCTCCATATGTAAAGCGCTGATGAGGTTGTTGCTAGATTGGATGCGGTTGCGGCTGGAAGTTAACGAGAATTATTTATATTATTTATTAAATTTCACATTGATTGTATTTTATTAACGTTTGCCCCCACCCCAACCCTAAACCTAACAGTCACAGTACTGTAAAAATATTAATTATTGTTATACAGTGTCATAAATATGCTGCTATATTGATGTGCATAACGCACTTCCGGCCGGCCGCGTATTCAATCTAGACTTTACCCGCTGATGGAAAAAGCATGTGACAGGAAGTGATGTCACTTCCTGTGATGTCAATTCTGATCCCGCCGACTGTGTTACCATCGCCTTTGTTACGTCGACTTTTTTACTGTCGACTCTTTTACCGCCAACTCTGTTACCGCCGACTCTGTTAATGTCAACTCTGTTATAATCAACTTTAACTCTATAACCATCTGTTATCTTCAACTCTGTGTCTGTAAACATTAACTTTGTTACCATCTGTTGTCATCAACTCTGTTATCGTCTGTCATCGACTACTCTGTTACTGCCAACTCTGTTACCGGGAACTCTATTACCATCAACTCTGTTACCGTCTGTTATGATCACTCTGTTATCGTCAACTCTGTTACCGCCAACTCTGTCACCATCTGTTATCATCAACACTGTTATCGTCAACTCTGTTATCGTCTGTCATCATCTACTCTGTTACTGGGATCTCTGTTACCATCAACTCTGTTACTGTCTGTGATCGTCAACTCTGTTATCGTCTGTTATCATCAACTCTGTTATCGTCTACTCTGTTACTCTTAACTCTGTTACCGGGAACTCTTATCACCAACTCTGTTACCGTCTGTTATCGTCAACTTGTTTATCGTCAACTCTGTTATCGTTAACTCTGTTTCTGTCAGTTACTGTTAACTCTGTTAGCGTCTGTTATTATCAGGGCTTAATTTGTGCCAGAACAACACCTCTAAAATCTGATCCGGCACCTCATTTTACAAATCCCACTCCTCACACGTAGCCCGGCCGCACACATTCTTCACTTTCTTCCGTGACTCCCCAACCCTCTTCATGTCATCCATGACTAACGCCTATGATGGTCTGTAACCATCAAATCTATTAGCATCTGTAATAATCAGCGCTATTAGTCAACTCTGTTACCGTCTGCTATAGTCAACCCTGTTATCGTCAACTTTCTTACGTTTACCAATTAATGAATGGAAAATGCTTGATTCTGGAATGAGTTACCTATAATGAACCTGTACCTGTAGTTCTGCCATTTTCACACCCTAAAAACAGATTTCAGACTTTGAAAGAAAGATTTAGGGTTGGAAATTACAGCAGACTTGGATGGATCGTGTCTGTAGTTGACGTGACACAACTGTGTGAGACTTTATTTGGCGATTCTCCATTCTGAGTCTGAAGCAGACATCAAGGTCAGTCCACTTTTAGCCTCTTAACATAGAAACGTGAATAATCCATGAGCACACGCCACGATGAACTCACGCTACACACACACAACATAGATATAAACATATACTTGTCTATATGGTTTACAAGCATTTATTTACTATTCAGATGTGTTTTAAGTTTGTTTGTTTAAATCTTTAAGCTTTCGAGATGTAAGACCAGACAAAGAAAGTTCAATATTAATAAATAAAAGATAAAACTGATAATATGTACTAACTGTAGACTAAATACTAACCTATTAATGATACTACAATTAATCAAATAACTATTCACTCACTCACTTTCCTTTGGCTTTCCATTTTTGCAGATATATATATTTATATAAAACATGCTAAATTAACATAGCTGTTTATCAATAGCTTATAAAATACACAAACTGCCAATAATGAAGGGGTGTAAAACATCCATTCTGTGAGTTACTCTCAGCTATCAAGCCTGTAATAAAAAGATTTTGTCCTTTTTTTGTCAGTGTGAAGCGTTATCAATATGTTGTTGTTGCTGATGTGTGTCCACTGAGGTCGTGTGTGTTTTTCTGTCAGGACACACACTCCAGCATATGGCCTCACATATGTTTACCAGGGCAAGAACAAAACAGCCTAACTTGTTAATCGGCTAAGGCAGCGACTAGTTAGCTTCTGTCACGTTGTCGTCTGTAATCTTTTCTAGTGTCAAACGCGGACACACACACACAGAGCGGATGTGTTCAGTGTGTCTCAACAAGGAAACAGGTTATTGGGTTTCTCTCAGTGTCTGTGTGTAGGTGGAAATAATGATGCATTTTTATGCAAATTTAATCACCAAATTAATTACATTTTTAAACAGGTTTTCTTGCATTTCTTAATGAATAAAAACTATTTTAAATATGCTAGTTTTAATAACTCATCTCTTATCTCTGATGTCTTTTCTCTTTGCCATGATGGCAGCACATAATATTAGACTAGATATTCTTCAAGATACTAGTGTTCAGCTTAAAGTGACATTTACAGTGCCTTTTATCTGTTTATTCATGTTTAATAAATTCTCGACACAAACTTATTCAGTACAAAGTACTACACATACTTCACTATTCTAAAACAAAGCTTAGTAAATTCTATCCCCCGGTTTCCCCCACAGGCGACAACTGTAAAGCTGCCGAGAGCACCTAATTGACCCCTTTAGTCGCCGGTAACAAAGTGCAGTAACGGAGTCAGCAGTAGCGGAGTTGGCGGTAATGGAGTAGGTGGTCACAGAGTCAGCGGTAACGGAGTAGGCGGGTAACAGAGTCAGCGGTAACAGAGTCACCGTAACAGAATTGACAGTAACAGAGTCGCCGGTAACAGAGTCAGCGGTAACAGAGTCGCCGTTACAGAATTGACAGTAACACAGTTGACAGTAACAGAGTCGGCAGTAACAGAGTCTGCGGTAACAAAGTGGACGGTAACAGAGTCGCTGTAACAGAATTGACAGTAACATAGTTGACAGTAACAGAGTCGGCAGTAACAGAGTCTGCGGTAACAAAGTGGACGGTAACAGAGTCGCCGTTACAGAATTGACAGTAACACAGTTGACAGTAACAGAGTCGGCAGTAACAGAGTCTGCGGTAACAAAGTGGACGGTAACAGAGCCGCTGTAACAGAATTGACAGTAACATAGTTGACAGTAACAGAGTCGGCAGTAACAGAGTCTGCGGTAACAAAGTGGACGGTAACAGAGTCGCCGTTACAGAATTGACAGTAACACAGTTGACAGTAACAGAGTCGGCAGTATCAGAGTCGGCGGTAACAAAGTCGACGGTAACAGAATCGGTGGATACAGAATTGGTGGTAACAGAATCAGTCGTAACAAAGTCCAAACAGCTTACAAAGATGATTTTCATCATACGCACCCTTTAACACATCTTTTTTGGTCCTGTTTTCAAATTCAGAGCTTTTGTTTAGAAATATTTCGGTCTTCTGCTAAGGTTTGCGATTGTTCTTTACTTCCTGACCCAATGATAAAAATTTTTGTCTGGTCAGACTTTCTAGAGCTGAAAGATACGGTTACCGGTTCAGTATGGCATGATCATCGCTACGAAAGTCATCCTTTGTTTCTGGAAGAAAAATGTTTGGCCTCTTTTCTTCTAACTGGCTTCTTAGACTCACCTCCACTTAACATTTGGAAAGAATTAGATATACCACTACTGGGAACTCTGCGAAATTTAATAAATGTGGGATGCAGTCTTTTTTATCTAATACAACATAAAGACTAATAGTGTTGTTTAATTTCTGAAGATTTATACGTTTTTCTCTCCATGTACATCCATTGCTGTGTCTTTTTGTAGGTCATATATGTCTAACATTTTGTTATTGTCAACTCTCATCAACACTGTTAACTGTTATTTACATTTTACAATATAGCTATCTGCATCTACAATAAAATTGGTTAATCTTTGAATCTCCTCATTCATTCTTTCCTCAAGTTGAACATTAGCTTTGATTGGGGAGGTTCTTTAGTTTCCCCTGGTCTGAATCTACTAAATATCCATGACCTATTAAACCTCCCTATGCATAAATTGTATATAACTGTTTCCCCCACAGTCCAAACACATGCGCTATAGGTGAATTAATGAACTAAATTGGCCATAGTGTATGAGTCAATGAGTCAACCCCTGATTATGAAAGGCACTAAGCTAAAGGGAAATAAATGAATGAACCCGGAAGACAGAAAACCCGATTCTGCGCTCCAGAAATAAAGTATAAAGTGTGATCAGAGAGACTACAGAGCATCCGAGCAACACAATCCAAAACAAGAGCATCTAATCTCATACACGGGACTTTCCCACTGATAAATCCTATTAACATTAAACTGTGGAAAACAGGAGCGTCGGGGGAGCAGCGCTTCAACAACACACAGCGTAAACACACTTCTGTGGAGCAGGACTTTATTTATTTAGCTTTCTAAAAACAGATTATTGTGTGGGAAAAACCCTTTTCAGTTCATTACACTGCAAGAAAATGCTGTTTGTCTTGTTTTTAGCCCAAATATCTAAAGATTCTTAAATAATGAAGCGTTTTCTAGACAACTAAAAACTATTGACTTGTTTTCAGAAATAAAACTTTACTCAGAAAAGGCATATTATTTTGTAATTACTTGTAATGCATTACCCACATTGTGTGTGTGTGTGTGTTTGTGTGTGTGTGTGTGTGTGTGTGTGTGTGTGTGTGTGTGTGTGTGTGTGTGTTTGCTGAACTCACGGTTGTGAATGTGCGGTCTCGTAGCGTTCGAAGGCGTGCGTCAGGTCATGTTTGTTGTTCATGTAACACTGAGTGCACAGGTCGTAGTCGAAGCACACCTTACACTTCCAGCGCATTCCCATAATGCCGTGCTTCTTACAGCTGTCACAAATGATGTTTGAGTGGCGTACACCTGAGAAGAACAAGACAATAAACAGTTATTGTAAATGAAAACTCCTAAAACTACTGGTCAAATATAATATTTATTAACTGTAATAAAACAATGAATGGATATTTTCTCTAAAGATACAGGACTTCTTTTCTCCAAGCGCATTTATTTTAATTATTGGCATTAATATGCGAGGATCAGTGAGATGTATTTCCACCTCCTATTTTAAATGGTCATGATGAAAATGTCATCTATCAGTGATTATTGGTTGCACTCTTATTTTTGTCTCCCACTAAAATATGTACAGTTACCTGTAACCATCAACTGTTATCGTCAACTTTGCTATCGTCAACGCTGTTATTGTAAACTCTATCATCAACTCTGCTACAGTCAACGCTGTTATTGTCAATTCTACTACCACCAAAGCTGTGATATTCAACTTTGCTATCGTCAATGCTATTATTGTTAACTCTATCATCAACTCTGTTATCGTCAACTCTGCTATCATCAACGCTGTTACCATCAACGCTGTTATTGTCTAGTCTCCCGTTAAAATATTTTCACTGTTAACTGTTATTAACATTTTACAATACAGATATCTGCATCTACAATAAAATTGGGTAATCTTTAAATCATTTTATTCTTTCTTCAGGTTGAACATTAGCTTTGATTGGGGAGGTTCTTTAGTTTCCCCTGGTCTGATTATCTGATGCATTAAATGTAAATAATTGTATTGTTGCATTTACAACAAAACAGTTTATGATGATGAACCTTTAAGTTTGTTAATCAGTCATAATAATATTCAGTTGAAGACATAACTATTATTACTATAATTATTGTTATTATTAATTATTATTATTATTATCGGTTTAACGGAGAGAAGATTTTTTTCAACACATTTCTAATTATGATAGTTAACTAATTTCTAAAAACTGATGTCTTTTCTCTTTGTCATGATGACAGTAAATAATATTAGACTAGATATTCTTCAAGACACAAGTATTCAGCTTAAAGTGACATTTAAAGGCTTCACTAGGGTAATTAGGGTAAAGTTAGGGTAATTAGGCAAGTCATTGTATAACAGTGGTTTGTTCTGGAGACAATCCAACACTAATATTGCTGAAGGGGGCTAATAATATTGACCTTAAAATGGCTTTAAAACAATTAAGAACTACTTTTATTCTAGCTGAAATAAAACAAATAAGACTTTCTCCAGAAGGAAAAATATTAGAGGAAATACTGTGAGAAATTTTGAAAGTGAAAGCGATTAAGTAGCACACAGTATGTATAAGCTATTTAGATGCAGCATGTGCTCTAGGATACTGGTATTACCGGTGTTGTCACATCTCAGATAACCTGTGGGAAAATGTAATAACCATCACAAGCCTCATCAGGTGGTGTGTTTACTATGGGTTGTATAATGTACAGTATCACCATTATTAGAGTAGGAGTAAACACACAACCTGATCTTATGCAGGAGACAATGATGAACAAAGTAGGGTTTTTTCCTTTAGTACGTGTTTTACAGTTTTTAGCACACTAAGTGTTGATGGAGCTTGGTGAAGCTGAAGCACTGAAGATACACTGAATGTTTTGACAATGTTTTCTGGACTTTGTTCTCTATGGAGGATGAGGGAGCTCTCACATTTCATCTAAAATATATTTATTTACTTCCTAAAGATGAACGAAGGTCTTAGGGAATTGAAAGACACTAGGGTTTATTACTGGTGTTATCAATTCTTTTACCGTCAACTCCGTTATCGTCAACTCTGTTATTGTTAGGTCAACTCTGCTATCGTCGACCCTGCTATCGTCGACTCTGCTACCGTCGACTCTGCTACCGTCGACTCTGCTACCGTCGACTCTGCTACCGTCGACTCTGCTACCGTCGACTCTGCTATCGTCGACTCTGCTACCGTCGACTCTGCTACCGTCGACTCTGCTACCGTCAACTCTGATATCGTCAACTCTGATATCGTCAACTCTGATATCGTCAACTCTGATATCGTCAACTCTGATATCGTCGACTCTGCTATCGTCGACTCTGTTACGGTATAACAAAGTTCACCAATATGTTAAACAGCAACTAGCAACAGAATCAAATGCTCCCACTGTAATGATACGTTTGCTCTGACCTATCTGAGCATTGTCGTACAGCAGCAGGTCGAAGGCTCCCTGGTACCCGGTGCGGTAGTTGGTTCGAGTCCCGCTGTCCCATTGCACCACCACAGTCTTGTCGGGTGTAGTAGTGCTGCCCTGCCGGCCGATCTCTACCACCGTCCCCACGTGTCCCTCTCCGTCGTCCTGGTTTGCCCACTTCCAGTCCGCGCCACGCACGACACGCATGCCCACCTCCATGCTGCCGCGCGTCGGCTGCCCGCTGGGGCCCGCTTCGCTGTGCTTGCGGAGCGGTCGCGGGAGCGAAGCCGAACTGGCCGTCTGGGGTCGAGGAGGTGTTGCGAGCGGCAGGGATCCAAGAGTCTCTGGAGACAGATCAGGGCTAACTGAAAACACACAGAGAGAAAACACACGTGATCAGAAAACTGAGCTAAACTATCATTATAACAACACACACACACACACGCACACACGCACACACACACAAATGCAAAACACATGCACACACAAACACACACATGCTTACAGACACGCAAAAACACACACACATAAAGACATGCACACACACACAAACATAAAAACACACACACACAAACAAACGCAAAACACATGCACAGACACACACAAACACACACATGCACACACACACACATACATGTGCAAACATTCACATAAACACACACACACAAACATGTGCATGCAACCTCACACACACACACAAAAGCACACACAAAAGCACACACACACACACACACACACACACACACACACATACACACACACACACACATACAAACAAACACAAACAGACACACACACACACACACACATACATAGACAGGCTTACACAAACACACTTATACAAACTCACACAGACACACACAATCACATACACAAACACAAAACGCACACACAATCACACAAACTCACACACACGCAAACACACACACAAACACACACAAACACAGACAAACGCACACACAGACGTACACAAACACACACATGCAAACTCACACAGACACACACGATCACACACTTAAACACACAAATGCAAAACACGCACACACAATCACACAAACATGCACACAAACTCACACATATATACTCACAAACAAACAGACACACACACAAACTAACAAATGCAACACACACGCATACAAACACTCACACAAACACACACATACACACACAATCTCACGTAAACAAACACCCACATGCAAACACACAGACACACACACAAACGCAACACATGCACACACAAACACACAATCGCACACACACGCACAGAAATAAACAAACAAACACACAGACACACGTAAACAAACACCCACATGCAAACTCACACACAAGCACACAGACAAACGCAACACATGCACACACAAACAGACACACACACACACACACACACACACAAACATTCATACAAACACACACAGAAAAACACACAAACAAACAAACGCACACAAAGACAAACACAAACACACACACACACACACACAAATTAAACTGAATTCTGCTGCAAAATACATCACAAATCTACAGTGAACAGCGGTCAATAGTATTAGCCCCCTTACTATTGTCTACAGATAAACCTAATTACCCTAACTTTACCCTAATTACCCTAGTTAAGCCTTTACATGTCACTTTAAGCTCAATACTAGTGTCTTAAAGAATATCTAGTCTAATATTATGTGTTGTCATCGTGACAAAGAGAAAAGACATCAATTATTAGACATCAGTCACACACACAAGCACAGGCCTGGTGACTCTGAGTTATTTCTGTGGATCTTCAGGGATTCGTCATCCTCCTTTATCAGCCGCTCGCTTTCTATTTATAACCGTTCACTCCAGGAGGATCTCAGTCAAAATCCTGATCCACAAACACAGCTGAATCATCATCATCATCATCATCATCATCATCATCATCACTGTGAAGGAGGACAAGAGTCTCGTGTTCATGACTGTAAACACAACATCAACCTGAAAAGCTGCTCCTGAAGGTCAGAGATCAGGGCTCAGTCTTAATTCTACACCTCAGCCCTTCTCCCTTCACGTGAAGGGGTAGGGGTGTCCCAATTCTCTTTAGTTCGAAGGCGTAGGGCTAAGGGGAAGGGGTAGATAGTCCCTGAAATGGGGGACCACACTCGAAACCAAGAGTAAAGAAAATTTCCCACAATACACCAGGCACAACGGCAGCATAACTGCACACTGAAGTCAGGAGATTATTATTGGCATTATTACGAATTCTTACAAGCACATGTTTTAATATATTCATAACCGCGTCATGCTTTACCGTCATGCTTTAAAACAAATGCTAAAATAAAAAACGTTAAATTTGGCGATCTATAATCCATAATAATACCTCCTGTATAGCAGACCCACAACATCCAGACACTCGATGACACTGGAATCCCCCGTCAGTAAGGTCTAGTGGCTGGGAATGAGCCGTTTACAGCGTCTGCTAATGTTAATGTTGTTTACATACTAAAAACACCAACAAATAAAGCAACAGGAATAACTCCAGCAGTCGCCATCGTCTGATCTCACATGAAGCAAGAGGTCGTGATGACATCTGATGACGTGTGCTGGAGCTGTAGTGCTGTCCCATTTCATAGGGGTACATTTTGAAGCCCTTCCCCTTAACGCTCGGTTTTAAGGGCCAGGGGGATGAGGAAGGGGTATAATAATAGAATTGGGATTGGGCCCAAGTGTGCAAATTAAAAAATAATATTACATTTCTATATAAATTAATAATCACATAAAAAAAACATGATACATTTGGAAAGACATTGTCTTAGTCTGGAGTTTGCATGTTCTCCCCGTGTTGGTGTGGGTTGCCTCCGGGTGCTCCAGTTTCCCCCACAGTCCAAACACATGCGCTATAGGGGAACTGATCAACTAAATTGGGCGTAGTGTATGAGTGTGTGTGTGTGTGTGTGTGTGTGTGTGTGTGTGTGTGTGTGCGTGTGTGTGTGTGTGCGAATGAGTGTGTATGGGTAGTACTGGGTTGCAGCTGGAAGGGCATCCGCTGTGTAAAACATATGCTGGAATAGTTGGTGGTTCATTCCGCTGTGGCCACCTTCGATTTATAAGAGACTAAGCTGAAGGAAAATGAATGAATGTTTCTAGTCTAGATATCTAAAACTTCTTAAATCAAGAATAATTTTCTAGACAAGCCAAAAATATTGTGTTGTTTTCAGAAATGATGAGTCCAAACGCTTAATAAATAAACCCACTGGTGTGAAACTGCGTCTGGTCTGGAAGGTTAAGAGCTGTTCTGCGGGCGCTGCTGAATCTGCTGAGCTGGTTTTACTACGGTGTGGATGGGGTTTCCTGCAAACTGCTGAACGGCCAAAAACACAGCCTGATTTTCCTGCAAATCTAAAAGCTTAAGTGCACGCTAACTAGAAAGGAGGATTCATCAAAACATCCAGCTGCTGTCAGTTATCTTCATATGTGAAGTCTCGTTCATTTTCCTTCAGCTTAGTCCCTTTTTCATCAAGGGTCGCCACAGGGGAATGAACCACCAACTATTCCAGCATATGTTATACACAGCGGATGATCTTTCAGCAGCCCAGACTAGAAACTGTTTCAATTGTTTTTATACATGTAATTTCTAAATGCATTCCGTGTTTATTTGATTTAATGTGTTTATTTATGTACACATGTATTGTTAGATTTGTTTTGCTCAGAAAAATAAAAGCTCTGCCTCCCCTTTAATGAATCTAACAGTTAAATAAACCAATATATGAAGAGTTTAGATGCCAAAACCTCTAAATACCACTTGATATTTTCTTCTAAGATTAGCATATTTCTCTAACTCCTGTGTGTAGGCCAAGTGTCAACCTCCCGCTCTCCCTTATGAAGCCAGTATGGAAGTCACTGAAACTGCAATTCATCGACTGGCCTTTGGGGGCCGGCTCCAGGAGCTCCAGATCTTCACTGACCGCAATGCTAAACTGGCCAATTTTACAGCTGATAAAAACATGTTTACAGCCTGGTACAAAATATGGCTTTGGTCCCTATAGCTAATATTACCCTTCATGACAACTGTGAGAGGGTGAATTTTTGTATAACTCATCCATTTCATTTATATTAAGTTATATGAAGTCTGCATAAGTAAGGGCGTGGCCACTTGAGTGACAGCTACTGTAGGTCTCGCTGGTCACTGTCTCGCCATCTCAGCTGATTCCGGCTGATTATCTGCTGAACTCGGCATGTTCATTGCATTTCTGTGTTGTTTTATGTGGCTTTACACAGTCAGCTGCCTTTTGGAGTTATTTCCTACAATTATCAGATGATATGGCATGCTGTGTGCACTTCATTCTGTTCACAAACCATTCAAATGGCCTCCATTTCCCAGGTGAGTGAAGTTATATACTTATACGCCATCTCTATAAATGTATTTGCTTTAATTAAGATCATATATCATTTATAATGTTATTTAGGGCTGTAAAGCACTCCAGAATCTGACAGACTGATTAGCTGTAGGCTCTAGATCAGTCATCTGAAGCGCTGTCATACAGTGTTAAGTCTGATTTTCATCAATAGTCCTGCATTTACTAACACAGACTAAATTTGAAGTGTTTGGAAGTAATTTGCGTTTTCCTCCTGTAGAAAAACGTCATAAGAACAATGCTTAGTTGATCAGTGTATTACAGCAGTGATTATAAAAGACTAAACACTTTATTGATCTAGTGTACAGCCAAGCACATGTGGTCAGAACACAAACGAGTCGCAGGTAATGAAGTATTAAGCCTTTCTCCCACAGAAAAGCCCATCTAAGCAAAATGCTAGCAGGCGTCTCCGCTCAAGCTCCACCTCTTTGCCCTTATATGGTTAGAGCGATGACATGCAAACAAAATGGCAAGGGTTGGCCACGCCTACTTGTAGCTTCATTTGCGCTCTTCAGAAACCTTTTCTTTTTTGCTATTTCTGCAGAGAATTTTGGTGAAAATCTGCAGATTTCTGGGAGTATCATAATTAAAACCTTAATAAGTGAAATAAAAATAATATCTTTTTAACTTTTATTTTGTGTTTAAAATGCAAATGCAATTAGATTCACTTTATTTGGTAAATAAAGCAAGTCTCTCATATAATACTACTAAAAGACAGAGAATATTAATGTACAAACTGCATTATACATAAATCAGATCAACATTTTCATATTAGTCAATAATATCACTGTAATTAATTTAAAAACTGAATAAATATAGATTTACACACATTTACTTAAGTAAATAAACAGAATTAATGATGGGCTAAAAATCTGCAGAATTCTGCGCGTGGGGCTACTTATGGGTTGACGTCATGGACACTACATCCATATCTTTGACAGTCTATGGCGTTGGCTCAGTAATTTTACTGTTAAAGTGAAGAATAAGCTCTTTTCGTTGCCTTTAAAGGTGAATAACTGAGCATAAATGTAGGACGCTGAGAAAAATGCTCATTTTAGGACGGCATTTAGAGGGTTTTACACCTGAACTCTTCATATAAAAAAATATATTATATTATATTGTCTAATATATTCACTGAGAGATGGATGAACAGTCATCTCCAAAAGGGGGTCAGCGCATTAATGCTGAGCTCTGCATTTATCATATATGAATTGTGAATGCTGCCAGATTTAAAAGAGAACCACAATAATGGCTGAAGCCATAAAAACTATGAGGTGCATTAATTATATTGTAAAGTATAGTTTATTAAACAAAAAAAGCTGATTAGATATTGGGCTTTAAAATAACTACTTACTAAAACAGATTAAAAACTTAAAGTTGTGTATAGAGAGTAAAACACAAACAAAACTAGAGTAAATAGTGCTGTTAAACACTTCAAAATGAGTCAAAATGAAGTGAGTTTTTCTTAAAACAAGCTAAATAATCTGCCAAAGGGGGAAGCTGAATAATCTTATATTTACAAGTGAAAAAAAAAGATTATTTTTTTCTATTTTAGTGTGATTTATCTTATTTTAAAGAAAATCTCACTAAATTTTGACTCATTATTTCTGAAAACATGACAATATTTTTATCTGGTCTAGAAAAGCTTCTTGATTGAATAATTTTAGATATTTGGACTAGAAATGAGACAAAAGCTCTAATTTTCTGCATTGTAGTAATGGATGAGTGTGCAGTGGTCATGATGAGAGTGAAAGCTGAGCATGTTCAAGCTGTTAGACGTTCAGCTTTAATTAAATCATCCAGCATAAGCCAGATGTTGGCACCACACACACTGATAACAGCAGATGTTGTGTGCTTTTTCAGCCCGTGGCGCTCTGGACCTGTTGAGCGGATCTGAACAGACGGACCCGCTCTACAGTGTGCGCCACTGACTCTCCTAAAGCTTAAAAACATCATAATATGTGTGCAGATATTTCAGAAACATGCTAAATCAACATACTTGTTTGTCTGAGAAACAATGCTGAAGTCAGATATTCTGCTTTGAACATGCGTGTCAGAATGTCTGTCTTTGTTTTGAGCTCTATAACCAGCCCACTGCCAGTTTAGATAATTGTATTTCAGCACCACGGGTTGCCAGATAGCGGAAAACTCACCGTTTTTGATTTAAGTCTGGAAGGCTTTCCATTAGGGCTGCACAATATACAGACCCGCACGATTCCTCGATTGCATAATCCAACATGAAATCAACAAAAAGTTGCACATTTTTGCGATCCTGCAAAATCCCTAATTTAAGCGCAAAATAATCGAAAAAAAATAGAAGAAAAATATCCAATTCCAAATAATATATTCAAATTATATTTATTTCAGTTTGTATTTAATTGTTTTACGTGACTTATAGACGTCGCATACGCAGAGCACGTGGTGTATTTAAATGACGGCTCACCTGCGCCCTCATAATCATTACATTACATGGAGGGGGGAGGGGGGGAATTGTTTTGCAGCCTGTGCAGTAAGCAGACGCGGACGAAGTGCAAGTGATTTACATGTGAAG
Organism: Danio aesculapii; assembly: GCF_903798145.1. NCBI lineage: Eukaryota > Metazoa > Chordata > Actinopteri > Cypriniformes > Danionidae > Danio > Danio aesculapii. Next base: position 538,639 of record NC_079442.1, on the reverse strand, counting down.
TCAAAGCAAAGAATTGGAATAGACATCCTGTGGCTTTAATTGGGTGCTTTGTGTGTTTAACGCGCTTCAGACTGCAAAAGAAAGTGAGAGCAAACATCTAACAAACGGAGCAGAGATGGAGATTGGTTCAGGGATGACGGCTGCTGGACGTGAACGAACTGAAGGACATTATTTGTGCTTTACATGTGCGACTGGTATAATGATGAGCGTCAAATCGATAAATGTTTTCGTTTACTTTCTTCCTGCAGTTAACCAGAGAAAGCGCTTCCCTGCCAATGACGAGTTTTACAGCAATTCGTGTTTAAGGTGTATTACAGCAGGGGAAGTCCTAACGCATGTCCTGTGTGAGGGTACATGATGTCAGATGCTCTGGTGAGTGAAATCTGAGAGAAAGTAAGATTGTGGATAAAAATAGGAGTTATACAACCTTGCTTTGGCTTAATCCCTACCGTTTCAGATCTGTTTTAGATCATGTCTTGACAAGAAATCAAAATAAAGAAGCTGTAGTTTTATGATTTGTGTCATTGTGTAAGATTGCACACTCATTCACACACACACACACACACACACACACACTCATACACTACGACCAGTGTAGTTCATCAATTCCCCTATAGCGCATGTGTTTGGACTGTGGGGGAAACCGGAGCACCCGGAGGAAACCCACACCAACACGGGGAGAACATGCAAACTCCACACAGAAACACCAACTGACCCAGCTGAGACTCAAACCAGCGACCTTCTTGCTGTGAGGCCACAGTGCCAACCACTGAGCCACCTGCATTATCTTCATCCTGGACTCAGCATCAATGCATTTTTACAAGCATATCGTCTGTAGCCGGTGCTCGGGTTCTGGTGTCCTGAGGTCAACTCGACTCTGACGAAGCGAAAAAACAAATAGGCTTCAAAAACAGGAACTGCTCTCCTTCCCATCAGACAACTTCCTCTATTCTAGAGTTTACAGCCATTCAGAGGTCAGACACGCTGTCTGGATGAACACAGATCATCGTTACTCACTAGACATGTATGCAGATATTCAATAACTCAACATATTGTCAAAATGAACATGCACAATGTTGATATCATGGACACTTTACTGTGGAAAATGATTTTCAGGGCTGACAAAAATCTCAAATCATGATACAAGTCATCTCATACGCTAATAATGATACATTATATTCAGCGTTTGGTCAAGCTTTTGAGGATCTTTTGGTCTACTTCACTTTGTCAGGCAGGTCTGATTTATTGTACATATGTAGTTTTGCATTTTGTTAATAATAAAAACACATCTCACATTAATTTCCAAACTGCATGATGTGTTTGCTCATGCTATCTCTGACTGATATTTACAATAGTTTGATGATCTGAAACATTAAAGTGTGACAAACATGCAAAAATAATAAGAAATCAGTAGGGGAGCCTTTTCTATTCTGCTTGTTTTAAGGAAAAACCCTCTTCATTTTGACTCATTATGTCTGAAAACAACACTATATTTAGTGCTTGCCTAGAAAATGCTGACTGATTTGGGAATTTTGAGATATTTGGACTAAATCAAGAGTAAAAAGTGCATTGTTTTGCAGTGAACATACCTTGGAATGTTGTGTCAAGTATTCCAGAGAGCCATCTAATAAAGTGTGATAACAGCTGCTCACTCAAGCTTCTCTTTTCACATTTTACACACACACACACACACACACACACACACACACACACACACACTGGAAAGTACGTGTGTTTGTCTGTCACAAATGCATTGCAACAGATCATGAGGAATGCAAGCTGCATTTCCAAAGGCGATTCTTTCAGAGATGAGCGGGTATACGAGAAAATAATTATACTTCAATAATCGTGACCAGGAGCAAGCAAAGATGCAAATTACACAGCATTCACTTCCACAATTCAGATCAGTTACTATAGCTGTTGTGTTGCCATAGCAACTGTAGAATCACCACAACAGATCAATTACTATAGTTGTTGTGTTACCATAGCAACTGTAGAATCACCACAACAGATCAGTTACTATAGTTGTTGTGTTACCATAGCAACTGTAGAATCACCACAACAGATCAAATAGTTGTTGTCTTGCCATAGCAACTGTAGAATCACCACGGCAGATCAATTATTATAGTTGTTGTGTTACCATAGCAACTGTAGAATCACCACAACAGATCAATTATTAGTTGTTGTGTTACCATAGCAACTGTAGAATCATCACAACAGATTGATTACTATAGTTGTGTTACCATAGCAACTGTAGAATCATCACAACAGATTGATTAATATAGTTGTTGTGTTACCATAGCAACTGTAGAATCATCACAACAGATTGATTAATATAGTTGTTGTGTTACCATAGCAACTGTAGAATCGCCACAACAGATCAATTACTATAGTCGTTGTTACCAAAGCTTTTGCACCTTTTCTTACGGTCATGTAGTAAGTTTGAATACCTACTATGGTGATATTGGACGCAGCTCAAATGCTAGAAGGGATACAGCTACAGCCAAAAGTAATGATAACTATTTATATTATTTATTAAATTACCCAATAATTGTATTTTATTAAGTCCACCTTACTCAGTAATGTAAAAACAGTAATTGTATTGTTGTATATGTATATAAACAATTATTGTTAACATCTGCGGCCATAGATGTATCCCTTCTAAACTTTACCAACTCTATACTGTGAAAGCACCTCCTGTTTGGTGCCTAGTCAATGTTATGGAGCCCCAAAAATCTGCCTGATCATAAATGCACTTTAAAAGCCACTTAAAAGGAGACACTTATAACTGATAATACTGTCCAAACCAAAGCTTTTGGTCAATCTGTAGATTTCTGGACGCCATTTTTTCAGCTTGTATAATCTGCTCCATGTTTGTGTGTTTCACAGTTCATAATGAGAAGATAGTAAAGGTTAGTCACGGGTTTAGTGGTGTGTGTTGTTTACATCTGCTTAAAGGTTATGGAGAAGGTTACAAATAACAAGTGCAATGTATTAAACCATTCATTAATTTTTAAACATTAGTAATTGATGACACTTAATATAAAGTCCCCAAAAATGAAATTATTTGCCAGTGTAAAAATATCAAAAACAAAACTAATTGATTTAATGGCTCCTAAACTCCAGTAGTGTGTCAGCAGTGTTTGAGTATCTCCAGCCTCTAATGCTCAACAGTTTTAGATGAAGCACAAATGAGGTGTCATTAGGTGTAAGTAGCTCCGCCCTCTTCTGAAAAGAGAACAATCTCATTTGCATTTAAAGCGACAGTCACCAAAACACCACAATTAGGATCAAAGCCCGAAAGGGTCAGTTTCAGAGAGTTAGAGAACATTATCTGTGTGTATTCTCAGCTCAAACTTCACTACACACTCATCAGAGACGCATTTTATAGCTTATAAAATGCGCAGGTCACCTTTATTATAATTGTACTGTTAATCCAATTGAGATAAGAAACAAATGTGATAAAGACACATATTATCCAGGACGGCAGGAGCAGTTTAACACCTCTGGGTTTCATCATACACATATCTGGACCCGCAGCTTAAAAGAGCAGAAGAGAGAGGAGATAAATCAATGCTCATCCAGGATAAACAGCACAGTGAACAGGATTACATCAACCCTCCAGACACAGCCAAAACACATCCAGAACTCATCAAACTCAGTCCAGCAAAGACAACGTTAGCACTGCACTCCTGACATTAGCACAGCAACCAAAACAACCAACATTAGAGCTGCACGTTATGTGGTTTAGCATCGATATAGAAATATTCGCATCCTGGTCTGATGAGTCTCCATTTCTGCTGCCACATTCGGATGCTTGACTCACAATTTGGCCTCAACAACATGAAAGCATGGATCCATCCTGCCTTGTATCAGCGGTTCAGGCTAGTGGTGGTGGTGTAATGGTGTGGGGGAGATTTTCTCTGGGTCCATTAGTACCAATTGAGCATGGTGTCAACACCACAGCCTACCTGAGTATTGTTCTGACCATGTCCATCCCTTTATGAGCACAGTGTCTCCATCTTCTGATGGCTACTTCCAGCAGGATAACGCACCATGTCATAAAGCACCAATCATCTCAGACTGGTTTACTGAACATGACAATGAGTTCACTGTACTCAAATGGCCTCCACAGTCCCCAGATCTCAATCCAATAGAGCAAAATTCTGAAATCAATAAGCTTTTTCTGGACAAGCACTAAATATTGTGCTGTTTTCAGAAATAATGAATCAAAATGAAGTGAGTTGTTCCTTAAAACAAGCAAAATAATCTGGTTTTTGCTTTGAATTAACATCATTCTGCTTGTTTTAATGAAATGAGACAGTATTGTTCACTTCAAAAGCTTCTGGATTTCAGTATTTTTAGATATTTGGACTAGAAACGAGACACAAACAGTAAGTAGCAAAAGCATTTCTTGCAGTGTAAACTATGAGGAGGAAAATAAAAATATAACCGTTCGATAACCAAAGTTGAGGTCAAGTGTTCAATGAATTGATGTTCTGATGTTAGGTCTTATAACGGAGCTCTAACAGTTGATGCAGACACAGCCTGAATAGACACACAATAAACCTCCTCCAACAATAACACTGTGTTTTCCCTCATGTCTCCGGAAAGCCTTGAGCAAGAGAATGTAATGACAAACATTTATAGCTGAGCGAACACTCCACAGACTCACAGCCGGCGTGTTTCAGAGCGCAGGAATCGTCGTCTGCTTCTGCGTCAGTGCGTTTCGCTTCACTCCAGCGTCCACAGCTGTTTGTTTTGGGCTGAACTTTGCTCTTATTAGAAAGTCCAGAGAGAATCAAACTACAGCAGAACAAACATCACAAGCACATCTCGCTGCTCCGTCCAAAACACATCTGAGCACGGCGCTTATGATTTAAAGAAACACTACACCTTTTTATTTTCTGGATTCTCATTTCAGGGCGTCACGGTGGTGCAGTGGTTAGCACTGTGGCCTCACAGCAAGACGGTATTTGGTTTGAGTCCCGGCTGCGTCAGTTGGCGATTCTGTGTGGAGTTTGCATGTTCTCCCCGTGTTGGAGTGGGTTTCCTCCGGGTGCTCTGGTTTCCCCCACAGTCCAAACAAATGCGCTATAGGGGAATTGACTGGGCTAAAATTGACTGCAGTGTATGAGTGTATGAATGAGCGTGTGTGTTTCCCAGTGATGGGTTGCAGCTGGAAGGGCATCCGCTGCATAAAACATATGCTGGATAAGTTGGCGGTTCATTCCGCTGTGGTGAAGAAATATGACAAATATTTGTTTTTTAAAATAGAAGTTTATTACATCATATATCATTAGAAAAAAAGTTTTAGATTAACTACTAGCCTAGAGGTGGGTGATATGACCAAAAATTAATATCACGGTATTTTTCATCTTTTGAACGGTGACGGTATAATATCACGGTATTACTTTCAATAGCAAAATAATATACATCTCAAGGAAGAACAGACAAAAGAAAGTCTCACTTCTATCACTCTTTAAAAGTTTTGGTTTGGGTCATTGTAAATGCTCAGTCTCGTTATGAGCTGATCTTCATTTCTCTGTGTTGGTGGAATAAAGCAGGCGAGTCAGCCGCACCAATTTATGAGCAGACAGAGCAGGATTCTCATGATGACCACCAGCGCAATTCCGCTCTTTGTTATGAGCCGTAGTTTCAGTGTAAACTTAGTAAAGGTGAGTTTCTTTGGCGATGATGTCTACAGTGTTAGATTTCATATTTAGCGGACATTTGCGCTGAACACGCGGTGAATGCAACGCATCGAGATTCGGGCACCTTCTCCGAAAACCCTCGATTGATCTCAGCTGGCGGATCAACATTTACCTCATGTCATGATCGCTGTCATCTGCGCCATTATTATTATTATTATTATAACTTTAGGTGAGGTTTGCAAACCTGTGCACTTTTCACTCTTCAGCCGTTTGCATTTCCTGCAGTAACAAAAGCTCCCTGTTATCTGACAGCGGGAAGCGTTGAGTGATTAACAGCTAATATGAACCAATACAGCAGCAGGGTAGAGCGATTCAGCAAGTTTATAGAGAAAATCAAATCAGATTGCACTACAACCATTATATTCAGACACACAAATGCTCCCAAATATATTATGAGGGCGCACAGATTAAATTTCGGGCGTCATGCGACCAAAATGGTTGCGAGCCCTGTAGTATAAGGACATGTATTCAGACCACAACTGAACGTTTGAAGAAAATTGAATGCCTTATTATTTAGAATGAGCTATTATTGATGTAAATGCAGCCGTTCAAGGCACATAATTGATTTATTACGGTATTGACGGTATTAGAAAATCCATGTCGTGGCGCAATGTCACACCGGTGATGACTATGACACTGGTGTACCGCCCACCCCTACTGTAGCCTAGTGTGATTTATGAAGCAAACTGTTCAGCACATTCAACTTTCCTCAGTCAGACTTTTGAATAATAAAAAACTGAAACATAATAATAATAATAATAATAATAATAATAATAATAATAATAATAATAATAATAATAATAATAATAATAATAATAATTTAGGGCTTCACAAATTTTCTAGCCTCTCTTGTAAAAGTGCTTTACACTTTTTTATCGGTCATGTTTTTTTCAAGAATAACGTCCAAGAGTTATAGAATAAAAGTTACTTGTCAAATGTGTTGACTTCACTTATGTCAGATGTTTTCTGGCACAGCTGGATAATGGACTCTTGAAAAATAATTGTTTGCATTGGCCAAAGCTGATTAACCGAAGTCGCATGGGACGATAACCGTGTTCAAGGTATACCGCGGTTTGGAAAAGGTTTTAAAACTGTCAGAATTTTCTGTAATACCATTCCTGAGGTATATGAATGATTTTTTATTCACATTTTTGTTGTTGTTGTTTTTTAGGATGACAGTCTCTCCAGCAGAAAAATATCCAAAGATGCTGTTTTAAATAGTAAAGAAATCAGTGTTTCTGAAACTAATGAAGACAGCAGAAGTCCTGCTCACACCGTCAGACTCTTATGCCTGCTCACACCAGGATTCCGCTTAGTCTTAAAGCCTTTTCAATGTTCTGTTTTGTTTGTTTGAGTATTTATGATGGCATAGCAGTCAAAAGAGGACAAATGTGCTCATGTAAGGGACAAATTCTGGACGTTTGTCAGTGAGGGGTGGGTATTCTGAACCACCCGAACCCCCCCTGGCTACGGGCCCGATTGGTGTTATAACATTACTTGCGAAATCCTGGTCATAAACCACCAGTAGAGATTCAGTTTTTACAGATGTTATTCATTATATATTATTTCATACACAATATATTGCTTCAAAACTACTAAGATGTCACAGTAAAAGTCACTTTGCTAAACTGTAGAGTTGAATTTACAACCTCAAAAGTGGACTGAGCAGAGCTCGAGGTCCAATAATGAAACTCACGAGCGTATATAAATGAACAACACAAAATACAGGAACTGTTTACAGTGTGTTTAACTCCAGCAAAGCAGTAACATGAGCATATTTCCAAACGCAAGCGTGCAGTGTTTAATAGCACGCTCCTTGATCTGCGCAGCTCTAGACGATAGCATATCTCCAGAAAGCGGCTGCGTTTCCTAAAATAACTGCAACTTGTGTTGACTTTAGGCCGGAGTGCATTTGAAAATAGGATGAGATAAACACTACAGGAATGCTTCTGCGTTCAGAAAGGTCCGTCTGTGGGGGATTTTACAAGCAAAAATGTGAAGCATGTATTCCTATTAGAGCCCAATGTGAACCGTCTCTGTAGCTCATTACTGATGCTGTTCTCCTGTTTATTACTGTGAAGCTCACTCATTCATTTAAGATTCATTCATTCATTCTCCAGCTTAGTCCTTTAATTCATCAGGGGTCACCACAGCGGAATGAACCGCCAACTATTCCAGCATATGTTTTACGCAGCGGATGCCTTTCCAGACGTAACCCAGTACTGGGAAACACCCATACACACTCAAACACTACGCCCAATTTAGTTGATCAATTCCCCTATAGCGCATGTGTTTGGACTGGAAACCGGAGCACCCGGAGGAAACCAACACGGGGAGAACATGCAAACTCCATATAGAAACCAACTGACCCAGCTGGGACTCAAACCAGCGACCTTCTTGCTGTGAGGCCACAGTGCTAACCACTGAGCCACCATATCAAAATTTTGCATATCAAAATCTGTATACTATCCTGCTCGGCCTTTTTCTATGTAAAGCATTAATAAAAATATTAATGTTAAATGAGTTATTAAATTTTTAATATAACCATTATGCATGTAATGAGATGTAATGCTTATGAAATGTGAGCACATGTAATTAATCCACACTTGGAATTGATTGAATTGAATAATATTTAACTCATGGACGCTCAGGAGTGGTCTGAATGTCTGAAATATATTTAATATTCATATTATTTAATTTATTTAATATTCGGTTTTAATTATTTAGAGAAGCATCAATCATTTTCTGTGGTGATCAACAGCGGTGGTTTTGGACATGGCATATTCATTAGAACTATTTATTTATTTTAAACTAAATTCTATAATAATATTTATAATAAAATAACTGTAAATGAAATAAACAGTAACAGTAGCATGCATGTAGAGTGTTGAGCGCTTCAGTGGAGCGGTGTAATAATCTGAGGTTTGCACCTGAGCGTGACTCATTCTCAAAGCTTCATAAAGACATGTGTAAGGTCAGATCAGGTCAGCACGTGCATAAAACACACTCCATCTTCATCACCATCACCATCGCATCAGCAATAATCCACTCATCAAACTGATCAGAGCGCAGTGAATTAGAGAGCACCGCAAATACTGTTTGCACTCCTACTTAATCAAATAAAAACTCCACGATAGTGTTATCAAGACTTTCAGAAAAATAAATTAAACATCGTGAGACGGCAGCCAGAAGAGAGAATAACGTCAGATGTACTGTCCTGCCCCCCATACACACTGCATTACACCAAATACTGTAGTATACACAAGACGTGTCACTCGTTTTGAATGGGGAAATGTGTAACGCCCAATATGGTGAATGAAACCCCGCCCACTAGTACAGGAGCCAATCATAAATCGCTATAGTCTGACGAGTCTCCGGGGAGAAGCTCGGAGCAGACGTGTGCTTTAGCGACAGCTTGGCAGTGGTCAACGAACACACTGGAATCTCAGCGAATACTTGCTCTACAGACATGAGAGATATATCCAGATGAAGCTTGAGATCTCTACTTTTAAATGAACTTGATAACACGTGAAACTAACACATCTGTAATTCGATGCAAAGATGATATAATACAAAGTACAGCGCTATAAATGTACATACTCTTAAAAAAGATCTAAATATTTAAAACTTGAAGGATTTAAGATGCTGATGAGTGATAAACGTTTTTGAGAAGAGTCCATCGATATTAATTCAGTTCAAAACACAGGGAATAATTGATTATTATTTAAACAATTATTCACACGACAAATTATATATATTAATATTATGTGCTTTTATTAGAAGCTTCAAAATAAAAGTCACTATTCATCACTATTATTAGAAGAGCCATGATGACTATTACAAATACATTACAGAAAAAAACGTGTTAAACTCCAAAATGACTTTCATTCGTTCATTTTCTTTTCAGCTTAGTCTCTTTATTAATCAGGGGACGCCACAGCGGAATGAACCGCTAACTATTCCAGCATATGTTTTACACAGCGGATGTCTTCCAGCTGCAACCCATCACTTGTAAACATTCACACACACACTCATACACTACAACCAATGTAGTTTATCAATGCCCCTATGTGTTTGGACTGTGGGGGAAACCGGAGCACCCGGAGGAAACCCACACCAACACGGGGAGAACATGCAAACTCAGAAACACCAACTGACCCAGCCGAGACTCGAACCAGAGGCATTCTTGCTGTGAGGCGAACATGCTACCCACTGCGCCACCCGAAACAAGAATAAAACCTTGTAATATATGAACAATTAAAGCAACACATGCCAGCACACACTCCAGAAATCATCACTGGAGCACGACCTGTTCAAAATAATAATCATTTCCACATAAAACGCCAACATTAGCGCATTAAAGGGGCAGTTCACCCAAAAATGAACACTTGCTGATCATTCACTCACTCATGTGGATGTAAACCTTTATGTTTCCTTCTGTCTTTCATCTGCTGAATGTTTGTGTCTTCACTGCATCTTCATGAGTGTTCAACACAAGACAGAAACTCACACAGGTCTGGAGGAGGGCAATGTTCAGCTTAGGGTGTACTGTAGCTTTAAGGCCACTTATCAGTGTCTAAAGTGTGTATTTAACATTGAAAAAGTACAAAAGGGAAAACTACAGCTCTAGTGTGTTTATTTCTGAGAGCGCACACACACACACACACACACACACACACACACACACACACACACAGCTCTACATCCTCTAGTGGTCTTCTTTACCTGTTTTTCGCTGTGATGTCAGAATACTCACACAGCCGTGAGGTCCCGCGGTGCGCTCACAACACACACACAGATCTGAACACACACCGTCCCAGCTCCAGCGACCCCAACTGAGGGAATCACAGGGCCCAGTGTCACACACACACACTGCTGAACCAATCACAGCCCGCGCTCGGGCCCTGAGCTCAGTCCACAATAGTGCCTGATCAGCACAGATTACACACACGCACGCGCACACACACACATTAGATGGAGGACACTGAGACTTCAGCTCACACACACTCTTGCACACACATGCACACATACACACGCACACTTTCATCTGCCCACACACACCCACACACCTACACATACACACACACACACATACATACATACACGCACACTCATGCATGCACACACACATACACACACACACACTTGCACAGACACGCACCCACACGCACGCATGCATGCACATGTGCTCACACACTCATGCAAACACACACGCAAACACCCATGCAAAAACTCACCCGCATCCATATACACATTCTCATGCACACACACACACACACACACGCACACACACGCACCCACACACACACTCATGCACACACACACTCTCATGCACATACACACACACACACACACACACACATATGCACCAATACACACACTTATGCACATATACACACACTCATGCACACACATACACACACACACACACACAGACACACACACACACAAATGCACCCATACACACACTCATGCACACACTTATGCACATATACACACACTCATGCACATACACGCACACTCACACACATACACACTTGCACACACACCGACACATGCACCCACACACACACTTATGCACATGTACTGTACACACACTCATGCACATACACACTCACACACTTGCGCACACACCCACACATGCACCCATACACACACTCATGCACACACATGCACACACACACACTTGCACACAGACACACACACCCACGCATGCACCCATACACACACTCATGCACATACATGCACACACACGCACACACACACAGACACACACACCCATGCATGCACACACTCGTGGATACACACACACACAAACACATACACACACACACACACACACACATGCACATACAGAGGAGAGGAGGGGGGGGGGGGGGGGGGGGGGTGCGGGCGAGTTGGTATCGTGGCTAATAAGTGGAGGGGAGGGGTGGTTTGGGTTTGTGGGTATTGGTATCATGGCTGAAAGTGAGGGGGGGGGTGGAGGGTTAATTGGCGCGGGCCCTTGATAATGTCTCTGGGGCCCCCCTAAATGTATGGTCCCTTAGAATATTCCTAACTCCCCACCCCCCCCCCCCCCCCCCCCCCCCCCCCCCCCCCCCCCCCCCTAATGGCGCCCCTGCTCCCCGAAACACATGCGGTACAGGTGAATTGAGTAGGCTAAACTGTCCGTAGTGTATGAGTGTGGATGGGTGTGTGTGGACGTTTCCTAGAGATGGGTTGCGGCTGGAAGGGCATCCGCTGCGTAAAACATGTGCTGGATAAGTTGGTGGTTCATTCCACTGTGGTGACCCCTGATTAATAAAGGGACTAAGCTGAAAAGAAAATGAATGAATGAATGAATGAATGAATAACTAATTTAAGTGGGTTGAACTTAAAACAATTAAGTTGTGCTCAAAAAACCTCAGGAATTGAGTTGATTCAGCTGATTTTAAGTAAGTAGTTTGAGCAAGTTTAACTTCATATTATTGGTCAGTTTGATGTAAGTTGAGAAGACTAGAAAAGTTGATTTGACTCAACTAAACATTTGAAGTCAGCACGACTCTTTTGCGCGGTGTGTTTGATTGCGCTGTACTCTTCAGACTAATCAGCATCAATAATTCAATTCCACTTCAGAACAACAGAAACTATTCAGCTGTAAACGTGCTGACAAAGTCTCCGCTAAACATCACTAGTGGAATATTTAATAAAATTATGACAGGAGGGCGAATAGTTTAGTCTTCACCTGTAACTCTTATTAAACCGTGTCGATCCTGCGTGTGAAATTAGCTTCAGGTTCCCTCGGTATATCCAGATGGTGCCATTGTGGCCTTTACATCGCCTCAGCGAAGCATCTGAACGGCGAGAGGAGAATGTAAACAACCGAAACACATCCCATGAAGCCCACGGCTTGGTTTATATCAGGGGTCCATCTGCTTTTGCTCTCGCCGGACGCTTGTTTTCCATACCAACAACACCAGGAAAAGACTCGCACTATAATACTACAGTACTACTACTAAAACACACGACTTTACACTGGCCTATTCCTGAGCCGTGTGCTTTATGATTCTGGATGCTTAACGATTTATTTCTTTACTGTTATACATTTATTGTTATACAAAATTATCTTTTTTATGTGTGAGAATTAAGTTTTAAAGGCTGAATACTAGTGTCTTGAACAATATCTAGTCTAATATTATTTACTGTCATCATGACAGAGAGAAAAGACATCAGTGATTAGAGATGAGTTATTAAAACTATTATGATTAGAGATATGCTGGAGAAATCTGCTCTCGGTTAAACAGAAATTGGGGAAATAAATAAACAGGGGGGCTAATAATTCTGACTTTCCTTTTATAATCATATATCTTCATTCACAGACTCAGTTTACCTGGATGGAACAACCAGAATATTTCTAAAAGTCTCCTTTTCATTCTCTTGAAGAAATAAAGACTCTGCTGTGTTTTCCTGAGTGATCTTACAAAATCTGCTGACAAATTTCAAAAACATCTCAGCAGAAATAATCCACTGCAAAATCAGGAACAAACGCAAACTTGTTGAGCGCTGAAGTGTTCGATCACATGCACACGCCGTCATTAAAGAGGTCTCGCGGTGCGATCGCATGTTTTTGAAGACGTTTGTTCATTTAGAAGTCATAAACCCAAAGAGATGACTTTCTGAAATACCTCATTGAATGTGTCGTATACATTATGCACTTTACATTTGGAGCAGATTAGCTACTGTTTGAAATTAATACGTGAGCAATTTGACAAAATCTGGCATCCTTCATCTGTTACCTTGACAACCACCATGCAATAATGCATCATTTGTATTTAATGTTCATTCATTCATTTTCTTTTCGGCTTGGTCCCTTTATTCATCAGTGGTCGCCACAGCGGAATGAACCGCCAACTATTCCAGCATATGTTTTACACAGCGGACGCCCTTCCAGCCACAACCCAACACTGGAAAACACCCACACACTCTCATACACTCTGGCCTATTTAGTTGATCAATTCCACTATAGCGACTGTGAGGGAAACCGGAGCACCCGCTTCCATGAGTAAGCAGGACCGCTTCAGAACTGCAGAACACAAGTAATCACTATTCATTTCCATTATTATTAAGCTTGGCATGATCCAGAAGCTGCTGCAGACTTTTATTCCAGTGTGATGATGCATTATGGGGGTGGGTGGGGTTTTGTTTGAGCTCCGCCTCTCATCTTTCACTCACAGCAAACTAATAGTTGGAGGGGGGCGTGGCTAAGCATAAGCATGAGCATAAGCATGGCAAAAGGACTGCCATGCCAAACAAGAAGAAGATAGACAGATTAGGAGTAAAGGTCTGCTGAACTGCTTTGATTGGATGTTTGACGATCTCTCAACTGAAACATGAAGAGAGGGTGGGACATAGAGTAGCTCCTCCCCTTTAAAAAAAACAACCAATAGCGCTTAGTCTCCTCATACTTCAGTTTCTCAGCAAATCTTCTGACCAATCAAATGCTCTCTAGTGTCTGACATGCCCCGCCCCCTTCTTCTGATTGGCTGTTTATTGCTGCGCTTGAGCTCAACCACTCTCACTGGTAGAGCTGTGAAAAAAACACAACGCTATTGGCTGTTTTTGTAAAGGGGAGGAGCTACTCTCTGCCCCGCCCTCTCTTCATGTTTCAGTTGAGATTACGTCAAATTTCACAAGACCTTTGAACCGTCAATCTGATCACAAATGGATTATTCACCCGTAGCCAGAGTATATACAATCTAATATGAAATGTGAGAATGTAGAAGAGAAATAAAAGGTCTGTGTCCACTACAACAAACTAAACACTCAGCAAAAGGCTGAGGATGATGCCAGAGGACTGAATCTGCATCTACACTGCCACACACTGTGTCTCTTGATTCGTCTACTTCTGTCTTTGTTAACTGAGCAATAAAAACAGCCTCACTGACCTTCCCAACAAACCTGCTGTCCTTTAATCAATGCACAAACATCTGCCTTGATATTACCATGCTGCTGAGAGGTCTTACCATGGTAATATATTTTGTTTTGAGAAATAATGAGATAAAATGAAGTGTTTTTTTCTTTAAAACAAGCTAAATAATCTGGTTTTCGCTTTAAAACAAGACATAAATTCTAGGTAAGAAAAGCATTTTTGCAGTGCAGAATCATCAGTATTTTTAATTAACTTAAAGCAAACAATAAAAATGACTCAATATTTCTAATAAACAAATAATATTTCAATACACAAAGCACAAAAGGCCACAGTTTCTGCACATAGACACAATAATTCCATGGTTAATGACAGGTGTCATTTTGCTCATTGAATAATAGTAACATTCATTCATTTTCCTTCAGCTTAGTCCCTTTATTCATCAGGGGTCGCCACAGCGGAATGAACCGCCAACTACTGCAGCATATGTTTTAAACAGCGGATGCCCTTCCAGCTGCAACCCAGCACTGGTAAACACCCATATACACTCATACACACACACACTCATACACTACAGCCAATGTAGTTCATCAATTCCCCTATAGCACATGTGTTTGGACTGTGGGGGAAACCGGAGCACCCGGAGGAAACTCACACCAACACGGGGAGAACATGCAAACTCCACACAGAAACACCAGCTGACCCAGCCGGGACTCGAACCAGAGACCTTCTTGCTGTGATATACAATGATATATCCAACAGCAATCACTTACATATATGTCAAAAGTAACGTTATTATTAAAAGTAACACTAAGGTGAGGGAACAAAGGTCAAATCAGCTAATTTTGTGCCAAATATTAGTTGTAAAGAAACTGTGACTGAGACAAGTGATTATTACAGCATAAAACATTATTGAAATATGAAATCTGTATGATCTGAAGCCAATAAATAAAAAAATACTACAGTAATTTACAGTATAATGTTTTTAAACCATACTTGTAAAGTGTGTTATACTGTATATTGTAGTATTACGTCTCTTTGTTAATGAATGCTCCAGCATACTGCAGTACTATAGTAAACTGTAATATATACTGTAGTTTTTACTACAGTAAACTGTGGTGTATTGCAGTAAAATATACCCTATAGCTGTAGAATACTACAGTTCTGGCTCATTTGTTTATGTTAGTATAGTTGTTATGTTACCATACCAACTGTAGAACCACTACAACAGATCAATCACTGTAGTTGTTGTGTTACCATAGCAACTGTAGAACCACTACAACAGGTCAATTAGTATAGTCGCTATGTTACCATAGCAACTGGAGAATCACCACAGATCAATTACAGTAGTTGTTGTGTTACCATAGCAACTGTAGAATCACCACAACAGATCAACTAGTATAGTCATTATGTTACCATAGCAACTGTAGAATCACTACAGCAGATTAATTAGTATAGTCATTATGTTACCATAGCAACTGTAGAATCACCACAGATCAATTACTGTAGTTGTCGTGTTACCATAGCAACTGTAGAATCACCACAACAAATCAATTTGTATAGTCGTTATGTTACCATAGCAACTGTAGTCACTACAGCAGATTAATTAGTATAATTTTTGTTACCATAGCAACTGTAGAATCACAATAGATCAATTACTATAGTTTTGCGTTACCATAGCAACTGTCGAATCACCACAACAGATCAATTACTATAGTTGTCGTGTTACCATAGCAACTATAGAATCACCACAACAGATCAATTAGTATAATCGTTATGCTACCATAGCAACTGTAGATCTACTACAGCAGATTAATTTGTATAATTGGTGTGTTTCCATAGCAACTGTAGAATCACCACAACAGATCAATTACTAGTTGTCATGTTACCATAGCGACTGTAGAATCACCACAACAGATTAAACAAAAGAAAATACTTTATTAAAGTTAAAAAACACTATAATAGTAGTTAATAAATGTTACTATAGTACTATAGTTTAGTATTTTGGTGGTAAAGCATGCATGGCGCTGGTGATGTTTTCAGCATAAATGCCTGTATGTTATATAATGTTGAGGAAAAAGTCAACCGAATTAAACTTAATTAAATGAAATAACATTAAAAGTGAATTAAGGACCAAATGCATATGTGGGAAGGGGAAGCAGATTTGACAGGCCCGACTACAGCGAAATTAAAAACAACCAACAACAAACATGACTCTGGTCAACCTTTCAATGCACAAAACAGTAAGAGCATGTTTTGAGCCATACATAAGGATGTTACTTGATCTAAAATGTAGATATAATTAAATGTATGCACATGGAAATGTGAAATACCATGCTATCACCATCATACCACCACTGTACTTCAAAGAGAACCATCAAGTCAGCAGTCCTAATGCATAAAACTGAATAAATATACAGTAAATATATCTGTATATATCATGTGTGTGTGTGTGTGTGCATATATTGGTGTGTGTTTCATTATTATTATTATTATTAGCAGGCACGCGCGAGTGACTGCTCCTACAGAACAGTGATTTACTGCTAGCTGTGATAGTTTACAGGACGACTGTGGGGGGCAAGGTGAATAGCTAAACGTTTAATAAATCCATATAGCATGCAAATGCAGATAAATAATCAGACAAAAGAAGTAAACAGTGCGACAGCCATCTGTCCGCCGTGATGTGAACGCGCCTCGGCCGGAGCGCGAGCACGAGCGCGGTGGGTGCGCGCATCAGATGGCGCTTACCTGTGGACAACATTAATGCTTCCGCCAGAACTTCACCGGTAAATCCACACGAAAACCAGAGCTATCGCATCGGTACCGCGGCGTTTAGAGACTCTCATCCGAGCAGAAGCGCTAGTTCAGCTAGCAGCAGCAGCGGCGGCGGGTTCTCGGAGGACACGCCCACGCGCTGACGTCACCGCAGCCGCTTCCCACATCAGTTTTAGTGACACTGTACAACATTAATACTATTTTATATCAGTGTGAGGGGTATGTCTAGAGCTGGGGTAGGGTAAGTGTTCATAAACTGCTATTTAATATGTAATTTAATTAATAATACTGGCTATAATTTCTGTTTTGCATTACTGTGATGATCTGTTTAGGGTCAGGGTGGGGGTAGACGTTAATAAAATACAATTATTGGGTAATTTAATACTTAATTCTCATAAACTTTCGGCCGCATCTTCTAACCTTGCAACAAACCAAACCCATCCCGCATACTAACAACCCTACTATGGAGAAGGATGGACCGTCTTTATGGTTTCCGTGTTTCTCAGCAGCGGAAGTCGTCATATTTGGGTAAATTTAGAGCGCATGCAGTGAATGGGAGAGTACAACACACACACTGTGTAATGCTTCGCTTATAGACACTGTCTATAGAAACACCTCGATTTTTTTATTTTTTGCAAAGATTATAAAACACAAAGCTTCAAAAATGTACACAAGTTTTACTTTAAATCAAAATAATAAAAACTTTCAGAGATTTATGCTGCTGATGGCCGTTAAAAGCGTCATAACCGTGATCTAAAATCGAGAAGTGCTCATAACCGTCGTGTGAAAGGATCTTCTGAATATTAATTATGTGACGCCGTAGTGGTTACCAAGCAACGACGGCTGATATGATTGATATTCATGAGCCCATGCTTTGCCGTGGTGATGTTTATAATGACAGCTAACACAAATCCTTAAATTAATGGCCTTGATTTTAACGACTGCTGTTTAGATGAAGGTTATGTAGAACCACATTAGTACACGAAATAAGGTGAATTACTGACGCGAAGCGGAACACTGCGCATGCGCATCAGCACATCTGCGCTCCTCACTAATCATACGGTCCTCGTTCGCCATCTTGTTGTCGTTTCATACGTTACACTAATCATCTCTACACGCATAAATCAGTGTGCTACACACATTTAATTCACATTAATTTAAGACTTTACACATTAAGATTAACGAAATAGCTTAATTTCTTTCTTTCTTTTCGATTTCAATTCATTATACCTCAGATACAACGTTTTATTTACTCTCATAATTTCAAAAGCCCCGTATGATGTCAAAACGACAGCAACAAAAATTGGATGTCAAAACGTCCATTTCCATTGATGCCGATTAGACCACCAAACACAAAAGTATTATGATAAACTTCTGACTTCAAATGTAGGCTTAGTATTTCTACAATGCCTTGATGTTAAAATGATATCAAATTGACATCAGGCGTCAAAAAAACATGCTAACAAACTATTGCTGTCCTGTAACATTTCTGACGTGTTTTTGACATCATGCGTAATCAATTTGATGTCATTTGATCAAGATTAATTCAACTGAACTAATCCAATTTTAAACTAGATATACTATAATTGTGCCAAAAAAATGTAATACACAAAAAAAATGGGCTGTAGTTGGGTCAAATATGGACAAACCCAATTTTGGTTCCTTTTCCCTGCTGAAAAAAACTGCATATGCTGGTAAGGTATATGTTTTAATGTGGTATGCTGGTCTTACTGCTTTCAATGCTGATTTTGGTGCTGGTTTCAATACTGGGCCGGCCGATAATGTCTTTTTTCTAGTCTGGACCAGCATTAAGACTAGCAACACCAGCATTAACACCATTAAAACCAGCATTGAAACCAGCAAGACCAGCATCTAAACATACCCTACCAGCATATGCTGTTTTTTCAGTAGGGTTTTTTCAATTACTTTCGGATTACACTTTTTAACCAAACAGTTGGCGTCATCTGACCCAACATTGGGTCACAACAGCTTGGCATTTGTGTTTGTCAATGTGACATAGATTTAGAAAGCAGTATACTGCAAGCCGACTAACCTTCAGTCTTAATTAAGAATTATTTATCAATGTCACCATCCAAGAGCAGTGAACAGGCAGCAGGAATACCGAATGCTGCGGATCAAGTTTATACCCAACACAATTTGCATGTTTACTTATGAGACTCATCTGGAGAAAATGGGCTGTGCTTGTTTATACAGGACAAAGTGCACTCGCTATCATGCAAACATCATTCTGGATGACGTGCTTTATTAACCCTGGTGTACTGTTCACATTGACTCCCCTATGGTTATGTTGGTGCTGTTTTGTTCCATTGACTTCCATTATAATCACATTTATTGATTGAAAAAGAAACACAGAATATAATCATGCATTCTTGATTGGTGCTGGTTTACCCTGTTGGGCAGAGGTAACATTTATTGTCATTTTTACTTAGCTGAACTGATCACATGACTAAATTTTATGTCGTCAGTGTGATGTGCTGGAAAAGTTGAGCAAAAGAATGAAGAACATACATACTTAGCTTAGTATATGCTTTATTTTGAAATAAAAAGAGATGAGACAAAAGTCCTGTACCAGTCTGTCTAATATTTAAAGTGGACCAATGCCAGTTTATACAAATCGTTAAATGCGTCTCTGCTGTGTCTAGAGTGTGTGTGTTTGAGTTTGAGCTGAGAATACACACAGATAATGTTCTCCAGCTCTCTGAAACTGACCCTTTTAGGTTTTGATTCTTATTGTGGTGTTTTGGTGACTGTCGCTTTAAATGCAAATGAGAGTGTGCTCTGTTCAAAAAAGGCGGAGCTAAGACTAATGGTGTAAAACAGCAGAAGGATCCCCAACCCACTTGATATATGGTTGTGTCCTAAATTTCAAGAATATTGGGAAAATATTTTTGAATGTTTTTAGCCTGTCTTTGAGCAAAGACGATTGACGATGTTCATCCACAGGATGACAACAGAGATGCATAACAAGCCCTAAGAGAAAACCAGCGTAAATGTAAAGTACAGCTGATCAAATCATTATTAAACAGGTAAATGACTTTCTAAGTCGATCTCTCTCTTTTGTATGTTGTAGTGCTGTATTTATATATATATATATATATATATATATATATATATATATAAACATTAGTAATATTGTGATCTCCCGATTGTAACAGAGAAACACTGGGAAATCTCTGTAGACTGATGGCAGTTCCTGCAGTTCAGCCTTGTAATCTTCAAATGTGAGCAAAATCAGCTGTTTTATCATCACTCTAGACATTCCGCTAGAGAATCACTCAAACACTAGCTCTACAGTGACGTTAGTGAATTAGTAACGGCTTCTGCTGTTCTGACGTCAGCTGCAGATGTGAATGAACGGCGGAAGAAAGTAGTTCCTCATACAAAAGGGTTTTAGACTCTCCGTGTTTGATTTTCTTTGAAATATACATGATTATGCCGTCAAACTGTTGTATAAACGCAATATCACACGAGCAGCAGCCTCATGCCAGTGGGTTACGCCTCCCACCAGTGCTGATATACAGCCACATCGCACTGCTACTCATGTGATATCGCTCATTTATATGTATTATTATTGTGTTGTTGTTGTTGTAGTTTTATGAAATGCAAAAAGCACATAAACACACGTTTAAAAGCAAAAACAAGTCGAATGTCCTATGCTAATGAGGGAGAGATCTAATAAAACGGTCACCAGAGGGGGAAAAGTGGTAGTAAAAGGAGAAAAACACTTATCGTTTGGTATATGATTTATTTTGGGAAAGAAAAAAAAGTACCGCAGTCCGTCTATCATTTAAGATCCAGCTGAGGAGCATCGGTTTTATTTAACTAAACATTTCTTGTAGATTGAGCAGTCTGGAGGATCGCTCATTTGGCAAAAAAATAAATAAATAAACCCAAGCCAATTGAAGAAAGTCATTCAAATCCAATGGCACCAGAACTAAATAATAACTTAATGCAATGCTAAGCTACCCAAATAGAACAGCAACCACTGACCAGACTGAGCGACATGAAGAGCTTGTGCTTGAGATCTGACGGATATCAGTTTTATAAAACAAAATCATACAATCAAAAACGATTACAAAATCATCTCTACTCATGTTTACAAAAACATGAAATAACCAGAACGGCCCTAAGAATATCTGAAGCGTTTATTCATCCACTAGTAAACTATATTTATATAGCGTTTCTTCATTCACAGACTGCTCCGTTTGTTTCCAACACTGATGTCCCGGGCAGCCTATGCACTTTACACTGCAATAAATGCTTTTCTTGTTCTGTTTTTGTCTTGTTTCTAGTCCAAATATCTCAAAGTTCCTAAATCAGTCAGCATTTTCTAGACGAGCTCTAAATATTGTGTTGATTTCAGAAATAATGAGTCGAAATTAAGTGAGTTTATCATTAAATCAAGCACAAAGAAAATGTTTGCTCACCAAACTGGCAGCTTATTTTGCTCATTTTAATGCAAAACTCACTTAATTTGGACTCTTTTCTTTTTCTGAAGTCAAGACAAAGATGTTTACTTCTGGTTTTTAGCCCAAATATCAAAAATTAACGTTTAAATCAAGACAAAAGCTCCAAATAAGAAAAACATTTATTTATTAATCCATTTTTTCAGTGTCTGCTCACTCCCCAAAAAACAAAGTCACAACAACAAGAGAAAGTCTTTCACCTTTAAATTAGCACTGCTATAAATACAAAAGAAACTAACTTAAAACACATAAAATAAATTCACAATAACGGCAGGCTACCCTGCGGAGCCAAGATAATCCCGAACACGTAGAAGAGTCCCATCAGCAGGTTGAGCTTGGCTGTTTTCTGCGGGATTTTGGCGTAACACTGGCACCGGAACTGCCTCTCCAGAGGAAACGCCATGGGCAGCGTTAGCAGCGGCAGCGCCATGCTAATGGTGTAGCGCGTGGCGAGGATGCAGAAGAGCAGGTAGGGCACGAACAGCAGCAGGTTGTAGATGACGTACGACAGCGTGGGTCCCAGCAGGATGGCCAGCGTCACGATGCCCGCCTGCTTGTCCGAGTCCATGTCCCGTGTGTTGTTGCTGTGTAGGATGGCTTCAGTGTTTAGCGCTAGCGGCACGGCGTACACTAGCGGCAGCACCGACAGGTAACCCACCTGAACCGCATGAGCAAACATCACCGCCAGCGGCCCGAAGGTGATGAGGATTACCACGTCTCCCAGAGCCACATACTTCAGCCCGATTCCTGCACACAGAGAGAGATCACACACATTTAAACTGCGTTTCTGCTCTCCTGTGCAAACAGACTGTGAAAACTCTCCTGGGGTGTAACAGATTTAAGAGGTCAGTGTTGGCGTCAGCTACAAGTAGAGTTCAAGAAAACCGATCAGTATATTCACCTCCGGTGTAGAGGAACGAGCTGGACAGTCCTCCGAAATAAATGAGCGCCAGATGCTCCAGTTTGAGGCTGGACAGGAAGTAGAGCAGCGTGGCGCACAGACATCCTGCGGAGTACAGCGCTGCTCCGAACATCACCACGTCCTGCGGCTTCAGGATCTGGTCCACCAGCGTGCGGTCGTCGCTCTTCTTGTGGTCGATTCCCTTGGAGAAATCGTAGTAGGTGTTGACCAGGTTTCCGGCTCCGTGGACCAGCAGCACGGCCACCGCGCAGACCAGCAGCAGCAGCAGGTCCACCGAGCCCTCCAGCTTGTAGGCCAGAGCGCTGCCCAGAGCCACGGGCGTGAGGGACGCGCTGAAGCTCCAGGGCCGCAGAGCCAGAACATACGCCGCACATTTACTCTGCAGATCCAGCGCCATGCGGCCCGCGCGGGACAGGCGGCTGCAGGGGACACGCACCGATGATCCTGAAGCTCCATTCAGGCCATTGGAGCCCGAAAGCGCAGCCGGCTTCATCTCCTGCATCCAGGAGCGCTTCAGAGACCAGAGCTGTCGATCACAACACACACAGGGTTGTTTTTGTGAATTGTCGGGACGTTACGTAGTTTTCCATTGCTTTTATGTTGTGTGTGTGTGTGTGTGTGTGTGTGTGTGTGTGTGTGTGTGTATATATATATATATAGCCGTTAATCTATTCTCAAAGTTGTGTTGGGAGCTAGGTCTATTCTACGCAAGCTATGATGACGTTCACCTTGATATTTTAGTGCTGATGTATACCTGACAGGTGAGCCGTCTGACAAAACAGTGCCCTTCTGGATCTTTCACTTATTTCGAAGACACGACTGACTACGCTTACATGGACATCTGTAATCTAGTCATTTGCCTTAATAGACAATAATATAATGAAGGTGTTTACCTGAAGTGCTTTTATAGAAGAGTTTCCTGTAATTTTGGGTGACTTTAACTGCAGTTCAGCAGTGTCACCTTCACTCATGAACATTTCATTTATGCCCCCGTGACAAACTGGAGTATTCGACAATATGAAAATATGCCAAAAAGTCCTACATGACTGTAATAGTTTGATTGCTGTGTTTACTTCAGTAATGCCTCTAATATCTGCAGACTCCACATGTCTTAATTCCACTTCTGTTTAGTTCAGTTATGACTTTAGTCAGATTAAGGTCATCAGAAATGGCTGTTTGGAGCTGATGTAGGCCTACAGCTCAACATTCATGTTTAACTGAATAAACAGTTAGTAAACACAAGTACATCTTATTGATCATCATTTATTTTCATCACCAATTATCAGAGTAGATCAGTTTCTCAAGCAGTTTCTGATGCAGTTTGGAAACAGGAGATGAGCCCCTGGTGTAATGCACCACCCGGCTTGAGAAACCCGTTCTCAAAGACTTACTTTAGTGTAGCACACATATTCTGAATGCCTTCAGCAGAATTCAAATGAGCCATTTTAATCTAGATTAATTCCAAGACTACAGTGAGATTAATCTAGATTAAAAAATATTCTATGCCCACCTATAATAGATAGATAGAGAGAGAGAGAAAGAGAGGGAGACGATATATATATATATATACATGTATATATATATATATATATATATAGCAGGGGAAATAAGTATTGAACACATTGTAATTTTTATTTCCTGGGATTAACATTTCTAAAGGATCTGTTGACATAGAATTGAAGCAGATTTTGGTAAAAACACAAACAATACAAACATAAAAATAAAACAAAACCAAATTCTGAGAAATGAGTTCTGTGTATAACAGTGAAATGACAGAAGGAGAAAGTGCTGAGCTACTGAAGTGTGTTTAATACTTTATTTAAAGGCTTGTTTGGAGCTGCAGCTTACAGACGCCTCTCATATGGAGAATGAAGTCTCCTGCATTGCTCAGGTGTGAGTTTCTCACAGACTTCAACAGAGTGTCAGAATCTTGATGTTTCTGTGGGTCTCATCTATCAAATCTGAGCTTTGTTCTGTATTCTCTATTGGATTCGGTTCAGGTGATTGGCTGGGCCATTCTACAGCTTGATTTTCTTTCTCTGAAAGCCTCCTCCTCCTCTGAGAGTCTCCTCGGCTGTGTTTTGGATCATTGTCTTGCTGAAATGGTTTGATCTTCATCCTCCTGCTGATGTAGATGTTGGACTGAAGCAGCTGATGTTCATTTACAATGAGGAAGAGCAGAGGGTTGCTGAAGAACTACTGAGAGACTTCAGCTGCTGTCTGGGCTTTCACTGCCCAAATACACCTTCCTTTCTTCATGTGTTCAATACTGTTTCTCTGAGTCATTTCATTTTATTACACATGGCTTTATTTGAAGACTTGTTTTCTTTGCATGTATGGATTTCTTTGGTTGTTATCAACATCTGGGGAAAATTTCAAGTCAGCAGCTTCAGAAAGAAGTTTTCTGAGAAAAATGGAGACGTGTTCAATACTAATTACCCCCACTGTATATACTTTCTGTCTCTCTTCCCCAACCTTATCCCTGAACCCACAGTGCACAGATTTACCTTATAAAAGAGAAAAACCTCATTCTGTGAATTATAAGCATTCAGGAAAATAGAGACATCAGCAATGTTGTAAAAACTGTGTCATACCCAATATATTATACACATTAGAGCTGCACAACACTGGAACAATCTGATATTGCGCTATTTTATTTTTCTGTGATACACATCACAATATAAATACAGTTCTAGAAGACAGCTGAATAGCACTATCTGACTGTTTTCTGTGGAGTCTAACAGTATTCAAGTACAGAAATTAAACAATCACAACACAAAAAAAGCTCTTCTTACTTTGCTTTGTCTCGTTTCAAGTCCAAATATCTCAATAAATTCTCAGCTCAAGCAAAAAATATTGTTTTGTTTTTAAATTCAGATGAAATAAGGCAAAATTGGGAGTTTTTCCCTTAAAACAAGCTCAATTCTCTGCCAATGGGGTGAGAAAAATAATCTTATTTTCACTCTGAGATGTAGACAAACAAAATAATCTGCAAGTGAGGTAAGCGAAATAATCTAGATTTCATTTTGAAATAGATTTTCTTCCCTCATTGTCAGATTATTTAGCTAGTTTTAAGTAGAAACTGACTTCATTTTGCCTCATTATTTCTGAAATCAAGACTATACTGTTTTTACTTGTCTTGAAAATGCTTCTTGACTTGAAAATTTAGATATTTGGACTAGAAACAAGGCAAAAACTCTCAATAAGAGAAGCATTTTTGCATGATTTTGATGATGCTGAATTAGGATCTTCACACAGTGATAATAGTTTAGGTGTGTGTGAGGTGTTCTTCAGGTATGAGCTCACCTGTTGATCACTATATTGTCACTATGTCATTAATAACTGACTTATATCATCAGTATATTCCCTCAGACGCGGTAACGCGTGTCTATACCGTGTGTTATCAATAATAAGGCTAATTGTGCTGCAGAACTGAGAGTCTGCTAAAGGCTAGCGCTAGTCAGAGAGATTATCCGAGATTATGGAGGATCATCATCATCATACCTGCTCCACACGCGCTTCAGCCGAGCACACACTCACTGCAGCACTGATACGCCGTCATCTTCATTATCTTCATCATCTATATCTTCATTATCAACTCCAAAGACAAGGACAGCAGAAAGACTCACGACTTTAACAACATTCACTGACACACAGCGCCATTTTCGTCCAGCACTTCAGTGTGCAACCGCACATCCGGCCCGGCTGGAAACAAGACCTTTTTTCTGGATACTGTCTAGAAGGGATACAGCTGCGGATACTCAGATCAAAACAGCATCGTTTTTGTGACACTGTACAAAGACTATTAATATTTGTACATTACTGTGAGGGTTGGGTTGGAGGTAGACGTTAATAAAATAAAATTGAATGAGTAATTTGTTAAAAAATATAAACAAAACTCTGTAGGATTTCTGTTTTACATTACTGTGAGGTTTGGGTAAGGCTAGACATTAATACAATACAATTAATGAGTAATTTAATAGATAATATGTATAATACTCTGTATGATTTCTGTTTTACATTACTGTGAGTGCTGGGGTTGGGATAGACATTGATAAAATACAATTATTGAGTAATTTAATAAATAATATAAATAATTCTGCTTAACTTCTAGCCACAGCTGTATCCCTTCTAGCAACAAATACTTTCCTCCAGCAACTTTTAACCTTAAAAAGACATGAGAAGTGACTTTTCTGCACATGTGTAATAGTTTGCAGTGCTATATTGTCTCATTCTATAATCTATAAGCATTCAGGAAAAAGGAGACATCAGCAATGTTCACATAATTCACCCTCTTGTTGTAAAAACTGTGTCATCCCCATTAGATTAATCACATTAGGGCTGCACAATATTAAAAAATCTAATATTGTGCTATTTAATTTTTCTGTGATACACATCACAATATAAATATAGCTTTAGAAGTTAGCTGAATAGCACTATTTGACTGTTTTCTGTGGAGTCTAACAGTATTCAGGTACAGAAATTTGGGCCCCTAATACTATCACTGGGGGACCTTACCTTACTTTTCCCCCCTAGCGGAGCCCTTGCCAACCATTAGCCCTGCCTGTAATCTGGAGGCGAATACAGCAGCAAGGATATAGGCGATGTGTCTGAATGGTAACGAACTCAACTGATAAAAGACAAAGTCCGCCATTCTCCAATTCTCATACAGCTCTCCTGACAAAAGTGCTTACTGCAAACCAACAGCTCTTCTGTATCGGCCCTGACAGTCTCATGGGGAAACACATGCAGCAAACCCTGTGGATCATGGAAACAATCACATAACGTTACGACCCTTCATAAACGGCTTGCCATTCGCGGACGCGGTCTCACCCAGTCATTGACAGGCCTGCCTTGCTTTCGGAAAGCAGGTGCTCTCATGAATAATTAGGAAGCAGGAATTAATTAGGAAAACTCTGCTATGAATAATAATGAGAAACGGACGTGTCATCACTCCACTAGCAGATGTGTGCTACGTCACCGATTTTGATCAGCCCTAAAAATAACTTTAAACCCAGAAGATGAAATTAGCTGACAAAAGCTCAAACTGATCCAGCTTTCCCCACTATTAAAGCTGACAGGTGTTAACGCTGTCTTAACTGATGCTCAACACACACACACACACACACACACACACACACACACACACACACACACACACACACACACACATCTCCAAAAAGTACTCCGGGGTGTCTTGAACCTTCAAGCTGGACAACAGTACAGGGTCTTCAGTGTCGCATTTTACACTTCAACATGCGCCTCACATTCTATATTGGAGACAGGTCAGGACTGCAGCCAGGCCAGTCCAGTATCTGTATCCTCTTCCCCCTCTGCAGCAGGACTCTGGACTCTGTGGTTCTGCATTGTCTTGTTGAACTCTGCCTGGGCGTCTCTGGAGAAGAAGGCAGCATATTGTGCTCCAAAATCTCTTCAGCATTAATGGAGCATCACAGAAGAGCAGGTTACCTTTGCCAAGGGCACCGACACAACCCCAGACCACGACAGAGCCTGGATTTTGGACTTGTTGCTGGGTACAGTCTGGATGATCCTTTTCTTCTTTGGTACAGAGCACACAGCGTCCATTCCTCCCCAAAAAATATTGCTTTATCTAAACACAGTACATGCTTCCACTATGTGATGGTCCATCCCAGATGCCTCCGAGCCCAGAGAAGTGGACGGCGCTTCTGCATTTAACATCTCTCTGCTGCTCTCTATATAGGAGTCATTTGTTTTTCAGCTTTGTTTGTGCTCATCTGCAGTATTTATGATCATCGGTGGAGCAGTTAGCTGTGTTGAATACAAAAACACATCAACAGAGAAACTCCGATATGAATGAACGGATGTGTGTGTGTGTGTGTGTGTGTGTGCTATACTACTCAAACATCCTTCAGACGGTCATTTAAAGGGACAGTTCACCCAGAAATGAACATTTCCACACAGCCTCAGGTGATACTGCTCTTCTTACTCAGAGTTTTAGTCTTGTTTCTGGTCTAAATATCTACAAACTCTTAAATCAGTCAGCATTTTCTGGACGAGGACTAAATATTGTGTTGTTTTCAGAAATAATGAGTCAAAATGAAGAGAGTTTTTCATTAAAACACGCAAAATAATCTGAAAATGGAGTAAAAATGCTTCTTGATTTAATAATTTTGAGATATTTGGACTCGAAACTGAGTGAGAGGAGTATTTGTTTGCAGTGAATATAATATATGAATAAAACATTAAATTACTGTAGTGTTTTTGATGTGGGCTGGTGCATTGAAGGACTCAGATCAAAAGCAGATGTCTTGAGAAAGATGATTAATCCTCCAAAAATGAGAGCGAAGCAGCAGTGTGTTGAAAGCAGCGCTGATAGCATTACAATGTGTGTGTGTGTGTGTGTGTGTGTGTGTGTGTGTGTGTGTGTGTGTGTGTGTGTGTGTGTGTGTGTGTGTGTGTGTGTGTGTGTGTGTGTGTGTGTGCGCGCGTCTGCAGCCCTGCGGTCACTCACTTTCTCTCCGCGCACCGGGCAGGATCCCCATGGCCAGCCGGATAATCACACACACACACACGCACACGTTGAAAGAGAGAGAAAGAGAGAGAGAGAGAGAGAAAGAGAGAGAGAGACGCACACACACACACACGTTGAATAAATGCTCAGCTTTTACACGGCTTTCGTAAGGGCGACGGCGCAGAGATGTTGCGGGGAACCGGACGCGTCTCCGGGCTGCTGCTGTTTGCGCTCCTGCTGCTGGAGACCGCGGCTGTACCCGCCAGGAGACTCGAGGTATGGGAGAAGCTTTTCACCATTTTATTCTTGCATAAGTTTGGACGCGCGTCAGAGAAAGCGGCTTGGGTTTATTGAGGTAAAGTATTCAGATTCCTTCAGTGACATCTTGTGACGTTCACTGCATTGTTTAGCGCTGCCTTGAATATTGGGTGTGAAATGGCATGTATGAATGACTTTAAAACAGTATCAGCACTGTTAAATTGACTGTGGACAGTGTTGTAGTTTGATAGTCAGAGGCTGATGATGTGATTTCACTATTTAGAAATCGCAAACAGAACTTTCCTGAAATTATATTAAGGAGAAAGAGTGAATGTCCGAATGTAAAACTAACTTTAAGCCCAATCTTGGGTTACATTACACTACACACAGCAACTCATGAAACTACTAAGAGTCTGAGAGGTTTGCGTTCACCTCTGAGACGCGGCGAACGGCTTTGAACTTGACGCGCCGCGCTTAAAACGCAATGCTCGTGACGCGACGCAATGATGAACGACGCCTGCTGTAATAACATTTCATCCTCCTCACTGATATGAAACAATACAATACCATACTGAAGTGGATTTTCACTTTGTTAATGAGTGCTCCAGCATACTGTAGCATTAACTATAGCGACATGATAATTACTGTAGTATACTTTAGTTTTTACTACAGTAAACTGTGGTGTACTGTAGTAAAATATACCCTACAGCTGTAGAAAACTACAGTACTGGGTCATTTGTTTATATTACTGTAGTTATTGTTGAACTGTAGAATCACCACAACAGATCAATTACTATAGTTGTTGAGTTACCATAGCAACTGTAGAATCACCACAACAGATCAATTAGTATAGATGTTGTTACCGTAGCAACTGTAGAATCACCACAACAGATCAATTAGTATAGTTGTTGTGTTACCATAGCAACTGTAGAATCACCACAACAGATCAATTAGTATAGTTGTTGTGTCACCATAGCAACTGTAGAATCACCACAACAGATCAATAAGTGTAGTTGTTGAGTTACCATAGCAACTGTAGAATCACCACAACAGATCAATTAGTCTAGTTGTTGTGTTACCATAGCAACTGTAGAATAACCACAACAGATCAATTAGTCTAGTTGTTGTGTTACCATAGCAACTGTAGAATCACCACAACAGATCAATTAGTATAGTTGTTGTGTCACCATAGCAACTGTAGAATCACCACAACAGATCAATTACAATAGTTGTGTTACCATAGCAACTGTAGAATCACCACAACAGATCAATAAGTGTAGTTGTTGAGTTACCATAGCAACTGTAGAATCACCACAACAGATCAATTAGTCTAGTTGTTGTGTTACCATAGCAACTGTAGAATAACCACAACAGATCAATTAGTCTAGTTGTTGTGTTACCATAGCAACTGTAGAATCACCACAACAGATCAATAAGTGTAGTTGTTGAGTTACCATAGCAACTGTAGAATCACCACAACAGATCAATTAGTATAGTTGTTGTGTTACCATAGCAACTGTAGAATCACCACAACAGATCAATTAGTATAGTTGTTGTGTTACCATAGCAACTGTAGAATCACCACAACAGATCAATTAGTATAGTTGTTGTGTTACCATAGCAACTGTAGCATCAGCAGATTATCTCAGATACTTTACAATAGCTGCTAAAACACTACAGTATTTACTATAGATTATGAGTTTGTTTTCTTCATGCTGACCGGTGCCAGCACGCTCTTAAAGAAACACTTTACAATCTACTGTCGTCCACTCGTCCAAGAAATTGATATATTAATAACTCCTCTCCACTCAGAGACACAAATCCCAATGTTGGTCCGGTGATGTGCTGGCAGGCTGGAGTGCATCTCTCCTGCAGACTGCTCTGTAGTCGGACTGATCTAGAGTTCACTCTCAGCACAGTGGCGGGTCTGGAGGTTTACATGTGGCTCTGCTGGATACGGTGGCTGAGAGGGCTCAACTCAAGAAAACACATGCACATAGAAAAAAGAAAACATCGCTAACACTATATAGAGCTGCACAACAAGTTCTCTCTTCTAATCATTTTAAGGTCAATATTATTAGCCCCTTCAGCAATATTAGTGTTGGATTGTCTCCAGAACAAACCACTGTTATACAATGACTTGCCTAATTACTCTAACTTTACCCTAATTACCCTAGTTAAGCCTTTAAATGTCACTTTAAGCTGAATACTAGTGTCTTGAAGAATATCTAGTCTGATATTATGTGCTGTCATTACGCTGAAGAGAAAAGAAATAATTAGAAATCAATAATTAAACTATAATGCTAAGAAATGTGTTAAAGAAATCTCTCTGTTAGACAGAAAATAATAGAAATGAATATAATTCTAACAGGAGAGTGAATAATTCTGTCTTCAGCTGTATATACTGAGACCATATATAGTGCGGCTATACGGTGAGGATAGTGTGGATGGTTTTCTCACCCGTGTGTTTCTGACCCTGGGAGTTTTGCTCTATTTGTCCAAGGATTTTTGAGCCGGGCTGATTTATGGGAGCTTGGCATTGGTTATTTGTGTAGCTGTTTGCTTTGGCATGGTACTGCACAGCCTCGATAAATCTATAAATGTATCCCATCCCCATCTCAGAGCTTTCTGTTTCTCTCAAAACCTTTCTGGATCTAGCAGAGTTACATAATTTACAGTCAGCAGTGTCAGCGCATGGAACACACTGCAGTGAGTGACTCTCTTACTGTCTGTGTTTTGCTTCTTGTCCAAATATTGAAGAATTCTGAAATCAAGAAACATTTTCAAGACAAGTAAAACACTGAGGGCTCTATCATACACCTGGCGCAGTTAGACATATTTGGTGTGATTTGTTGCTGTTTTCAGACCAGCGCAACAGTAATTTCCCTGTTTTGCATCACGTTGTTTATTATTGTTCATTTATTCCTTTGCTGGAGATCAGAACTGAATTTAGAAAGAGTTTTGATGAAGTCTTTGCTCTTAACAAAGGAAATTAAATATGTGGGCTGATGGATGTGTTCAGTGGAGTGAGTCTCCACAGTTTCCTCACTCCACCAAAGTAAAGGAGTAAAGTAAAGAGAAAGTAAAGAGAAAGTAAAGAGGCTGAATGGAGGAGGCTCGTTCTTTATCCTCGCGCTGCAGATGCTCTGTTTAACTGTGTTCTCGCTAGTGAAGCATTTAGTTTTTACACTTATAAAGTCGCCATGTAAATAGCCAATACACTATGGAGCGACGCAACTGACTCTTATGTTGCGTGTACACTAGACGTGGAAGAAGCGTCTATCATGAGTGATTTACATGTTAAGACAATGCAACGACGCGACTAGACATCCTGCAGCACGATTGGCGCATATCGCGCGTTTCACGTGAGTTCTGAACTGCGTTAACCAATTAGGAGCTTTCTCTTTTAGGGGCGTGATTATAATATAGCCATACCTGTCAACACTGGGATGTGAAAATTAGGGATATGCCCACCATAACAAGGGATATTATTACTCCCCCATGGTCTTTACTTATAAATCGGTTATGAGGGCATGTCTGAAGTTGGGGCTGATGCGATTGTGATAGCAGCATCAACCAATGAAATTAGTCCGCAGTTGACCACTGTCTGAGCTGGTGGATTTGCATAAAGCAATCTGATTGGCTGACATGTCCATTGGTGCTTGAAAAGTTGAGAAGTTTCCAACTTCTGCAGCGAGCAACACCACTAAAGCAGCGCTGACGGATCCACAATGCAGTTAGTTAACGTCACCCATTCAAAGTGAATGGCAAGCATTGGCGCTAACGCCCCGTGTGAATGGCCCAACCCTGTTCCTGAAGGCACACCAACAGGACACATTTTCAATATCTCCCTAATCAAATACACCTGAATCAACTCATCATAACATTAGAAGAGACCTGAAAACCTGAAATGAATGGTTCAGATAAGGGAGACATCCAAAAGATGTACTGTTGGTGTGCCTCCAGGAACAGGGTTGGGAAACACTGGCCTAGACCATTAAAATAGAGCCCGTAATGTTCTTTTCAAAAATAACGAGTCCAAATGAAGTGAGTTTCTCCTTAAAACAAGCACAATAACCTGCCAGTGGGGTAAGCAGAATTCAAGATTATTCAGTTTCCCCCATTGTCAGATTATTGTGCTTGTTTTAAGGAGAAACTCTCGTCATTTTGTCTCATTATTTCTGAAAACAGCACAGTGTGTTTTACTAGTCAGGAAAATGCTCCTTGATTTAAGATTTCTTCAATATTTGGACTAGAAACGAGTCAAATGCTGTACGTCTGCAGTGTGTCCTCCTGTATCTGGAGGCACGATTAATGTCTTCAGTCCTGGACGCAGACGGAGGTTGTGAAATGTAGGTCACAGTGTCTTGTCATGTACTGCTGTGCTACAAAGAACAGAAACGTTATCTATCACTGAGAGCACCACAAATATGAAGAGGAGAGCTGCCAAAATATTCCCCAAGACACTTGGATCAACCAACTACACACAGATTATTCTGTCCAGAAGGAAGATTTATCCGTTGCCTGTTCCTGAATCTAACGACGCGGTATGGATGTGATTATACTGAGTGACTGTGAAGACATTTACTGGTCATTCTAGGAAAATACACAATATATCGCTAAATGATTGTTATTCTGATCATAGTATATGCAGTAAACACTCACCGGCCTCTTTATTAGGTACACCTCACTAGAACCGGGCTGGACCCCCTTTTCCCTTCAGAACTGCCGTAATCCTTGGTGTCATAGATTCAACAAGCTACTGGAAATATTCCTCAGAGATTTTGCTCTATCGGATTGAGCTCTGGGGACTGTGGAGGCCATTTGAGTACAGTGAACTCATTGTCATGTTCAAGAAACCAGTCTGAGATGATTGGTGCGTTATCCTGCTGGAAGTAGCCATCAGAAGATGGAGACACTGTGCTCATAAAGGGATGGACATGGTCAGCAACAATACTCAGGTAGGCTGTGGTGTTGACACCATGCTCAATTGGTACTAATGGACCCAAAGAAATTGTCCCCCACCCCACAGGATGGATCCATGCTTTCATGTTGTTGAGGCCAAATTGTGAGCCGAGCATCTGAATGTGTCAGCAGAAATGGAGACTCATCAGACCAGGCAACGTTTCTCTTCTTCTATTGTCCAGTTTTGGTGAGCCTGTGTGAATTGTAGCCTCAGTTTCCTGTTCTTAGCTGACAGGAGCGGCACCCGGTGTGGTCTTCTGCTGCTGTAGCCCATCCGCCTCAAGGTTGGACGTGTTGTGTGTTCAGAGATACTCTTCTGCTCTTTGCTGGGTCAGTTGGTGTTTCTGTGTGGAGTTTGCATGTTCTCCCCGTGTTGGTGTGGGTTTCCTCCGGGTGCTCCGATTTCCCCCACAGTCCAAACACATGCGCTATAGGGGAATTGATCAACTAAACTGGCCGTAGTGGATTTGTGTGAATGAGTGTGTATGGGTGTTCCCCAGTATTGGGTTGCGGCTGGAAGGGCATCCGCTGTGTAAAACATATGTTGGAATAGTTGGCGGTTCATTCCGCAGTGGGTACCCCTGATGAATAAAGAGACTAAGCCAAAGGAAAATGAATGAATGAATGAAATGGAGTGTTTACTGCATGAACTAACGCTGTATACAGAATTTTAGACAACACAAGGGTTAAACCGGGCAGCTAGACGATGATGGCCCCAAAACACTGTCACTCAGGAGACCCACTCCGTCAGCCTATCCTGGACCCAAAAGACCTTTTTCCACTTTCAATTATTTTCCATTGGATAAGAATGGAGGTCTGGCCTGCCAAGAGTGCAGAAGCATGTCTGCTTGTAAATGCATGTGAAATAAAGTCTGGTCTGAAAGCGAATCACTGCAGGAATGTCCCCTCTGCCCTGTCCCACCAAAAATAGGCTCTATCTGCACTAGTTATGATGACCATCATGACTTTACTGTGCTATCAGTGTGTGTGTGTGAGTCTGCAGGCTTTTAAACACTCAGCTTTATCAGCTCCTTTCCAGAGGATAGAGG
This sequence comes from Danio aesculapii, assembly GCF_903798145.1. NCBI lineage: Eukaryota > Metazoa > Chordata > Actinopteri > Cypriniformes > Danionidae > Danio > Danio aesculapii. The sequence goes on along the minus strand of NC_079442.1, from coordinate 503,071 downwards.
TTTTATAGAAGCCCATATGAGAAAATACTGTGGTAATTATAGTGAATACTGTAGTGTTTCAGAACCATATACTTTAAATAAAGGCTGGGTTGTTTTAGCCCAACATTGGGTCAAATAATGACAAACCCAACTCTTGGGTTAAAAAGGGTTAATTTACATTTAATTGAAAAAATACCCCAACACAGGGTTTTTCCATATTTGACCCAATGTTGAGTTATGACAACCCAGGATTTTTTAGAAGGGTACTATAATAAAATACTTAATTGTTGAACTAAAAAGTACTATCGCTGTTGTTTCCATAGCAACTGTAGAACCACCACAACAGATCCATTACTGTAGTTGTTGTGTTACCATAGCAACTGTAGAATCACCACAACAGATCAGTTAGTATAGTTGTTTGTAACCATAGCAACTGTAGAATCACCACAACAGATCAATTAGTATAGTTGCTGTGTTACCATAGCAACTGTAGAACCACCACAACAGATCCATTACTGCAGTTGTTGTGTTACCATAGCAACTGTAGAATCTCCACAACAGATCAATTACTGTAGTTGTTGTGTTACCATAGCAACTGTAGAATCACCACAACAGATCAGTTAGTATAGTTGTTTGTTACCATAGCAACTGTAGAATCACCACAACAGATTGGTTAGTATAGTTGTTGCTTTACCATAGCAACTGTAGAATCACCACAACAGATTGGTTAGTATAGTTGTTGCTTTACCATAGCAACTGTAGAATCTCCACAACAGATCCATTACTGTAGTTGTGTTACCATAGCAACTGTAGAATCACCACAACAGATCGGCTAGTATAGTTGTTGCTTTACCATAGCAACTGTAGAATCGCCACAACAGATCCATTACTGTAGTTGTTGTGTTACCATAGCAACTGTAGAATTGCCACAATAGATTATTTCAAGTACTTTACTATAGTATGGTTCAAAAACACTGCAGTATTTACTATCATTTACTATAGTATCTGGTCACATGGGAGGGTTGATGTTATTCTGAAAGTTGCATCTGACAAACAAACAAATCAAATAAAATAAAGCATAAACCCCAGGCATGCATTTCTTTTCAGTTTGTGAGGAAATGAGACGCACTAAAGGCCTGATGGCTGCAATCCTCCAGTTTTGACTTCATAAGAATGTGCACCGTAATGAACTGGCAGGAAGAAAAAGGGAGGAGAAAGTCTCATTTTTTTAATAGTAATCCCAGAAGATATTTGGACTGGACTTGAACTCAGATGCTGATCTTGAGAGTGCTCTCTCTGACTTTCATAAAGCTGGCCAAATTTTTTCACTTCACTGGTAACCTGAGCCTAAACTACAGTCTGAAAAAGACACATCCAGCAGACATTCTCTCTCTCTCACACACACACACACACACACACACACGCACACACACACACACACACACACACACACACACACACACAGTCCAGAAATCAGTTTGCAGAAAGCATGGCTTCGTTTCACTTCACGCAGAGCATACTCTCTCTCTCTATATATATCATCCCACATGAGGAAATACTATAGACTATAGTGTTTGAAACAGACTATAGTACAATACTCTATATATTATAATATCTACAACTCTTTGTTAATGAATGCTCCTCCAGCATACTGTAGCTCCTTTACCTATATAGTGAACAGATAAACAGATAGTACAGATAGTGAACTGTAATAAACACTTAAGTATACAGTTATAACACTTAAGTAAACACTTAAGTATACAGTAGACTAGTGTTTTGTAGTATCCCACATTTAAAAAATACTACAGTATTGTACAGGGAATACTGTAAATTATTTGAACCATGCTATAGTGATGCACTGTAATTAGTCTGTAACTAGCACTGTAACTGCAATTCTACAGTCGCTATGGTAACACAACAACTATACTAATTGATCTATTGTGGTGATTCTACAGTTGCTATGGTAACACAACAACTATATCAATTGATCTGTTGTGGTGATTCTACAGTTGCTATGGTAACAACAACTATATCAATTGATCTGTTGTGGCAATTCTACAGTTGCTATGGTAACACAACAACTATAGTAATTGATCTGCTGTGGTGATTCTACAGGCGCTATGGTGACACAACAGCTATAGTAATTGATCTGCTGTGGTGATTCTACAGTTGCTATGGTAACAACTACTATAGTAATTGATCTGCTGTGGTGATACTACAGTTGCTATGGTAACAACTACTATAGTAATTGATCTGCTGTGGTGATTCTACAGTTGCTATGGTAACAACTACTATAGTAATTGATCTGCTGTGGTGATTCTACAGTTGCTATGGTAACAACAACTATAGTAATTGATCTGTTGTGGTGATTCTACCGTTGCTATGGTAACAACAACTACTATAGTAATATGAACAAATGACTCAATACTGTATTTTTTTTAAACTAGGGTAAATTATACTACAATGCAACACAGTTTACTGTAGTGAAAACTAAAGTATACAACATTATTCACTCAGTTCCTATAGTTAATACTACATTATGCTGTAACAAAGCGTTATAAACACTACAATACATACAGTTTAATGCATTTTACTAAAGTATGGATTAAAAGACTAAATTACTATAGTATTTCTTCAGAAACAGCACTAGAGCATAGTTGGCACTCATTTCTTCTCTCTGGTGTCCTGAAAGGAAGTGGCTGGAATTAAAGCAGACTTCACTGCTGACAAAATGGGCTTTTAATAAACCTTGGCTGCCGATGCTGTAGAAAGACTAAAATAATTCTGAAACCAGTGCAACCATAGAGAAAACTGAGAGAAAATGTTGCTGTCTTCGTTCGCCAAATAGCAGGAAAAGTCAGAAGATGGGGATACACAATAAATGCGCTATATAAATGTGTGTTACTTACTTCAGACACTAAACCAAAACACTTCAGGAGTGCGGAAGATGTCATCTAAATCATTCATTCATTTTCCTTCAGCTTAGTCCCTTTAATTCATCAGGGGTCGCCACAGTGGAATGAACCGCCAACTATTCCAGCATATGTTTTACACAGCGGATGCCCTTCCAGCTGCAACCCAGTACTGGGAAACACCCATACACACATTCACACACATACATACACCACAGCCAATTTAGTTGATCAGTTCCCCTATAGCGCATGTGTTTGGACTGTGGGGGAAACCGGAGCACCCGGAGGAAACCCACGCCAACACGGGGAGAACATGCAAACTCCACACAGAAACACCAACTGACCCAGCCGGGACTCGAACCAGAGACCATCTTGCTGTGAAGCTACAGTGCTGACCACTGAGCCACCGTGCCGCCTCACCACATGTTTTCATGATAAGAATAAAAGTTAATATTTCAGCTTCTGAGTGAGAATTTTGAAAGTTATCCAGTAAATGATTGTAATATAATAAGGACTGTAATCATAGAGCAGTATATTCTCAGCGTGAACTGATGGTCTTACGTCACACAGTGGATTAGTCTGGGAGAGCGATGAAAAGAGACGAGTCTGAACTTTCCTCTGACTTCACTAATCAACACAAGATGTGTGTCTGTCTGGCTTAACACAGCCTTTATTAGAGTAAATCACACACACACAAGATATCACTCTTTCAGTAGAAACGTGGCACAGCGTGGAAAAACCTGCTCATACACTGCAATAAATGATCGTCTTGTTTCTAATCCACAAATTCTTAAATCAATCAGCATTTTCTAGCCAATTAAAACATATTGTGTTGTTTTCAGAAATAGCGAGTCAAAATTAAGCAAGCTTATCCTTAAAACAAGCAAAATAACCTGACAATGGGGAAGTAATTGTCATGATCACCTGCAATATAGCCCTTGTAGATCACAGGAAACACTAGCTATCACCCGAACTACAATTCTGCCACCGAACTGCACTACATTTCCCAGCAGGCACCTCACTCACACACCGGTTCCGGATATACTAATTGATCTGTTGTGGTGATTCTAAAACAACTATAGTACTATGATCAAAGGAGCCAACTCTGTAGTTTTCCACAACTATAGGGTATCAGTCCATGATGAGCTTCCAGCTGTGGGTATGTAATCAGGGGTGATCTGGAACTGGTGTGTGAGTGAGGTGCCTGATGGGAAATGTAGTGCAGTTAGGTGACAGAATTGTAGTTCAGGTGATATTAAGTGTTTTCAGTGATCTACAAGGGCTAGATCACTGGTGATCGTGACAGGAAAGCGTTTTTTACAGTGTAAAGTCTTTTCGCAGAAGAGAAGAAACCATGTCCTCAAGAGTTCTGAATCCAATATTGCGATATCAGTGCTGAAATGATATATTACTCAGCCCTAGATCAGTCCAATCTAATCAGAGTTTTTTTTGTCCAAGGAAGAAGCTCTCATGTCTGGTGTTTTAATGATTGGGATTCACAAAGACGCCCGCTCCCATGTGCTTCACCTTTCCAGAAACAAACGCTACACGCTGACGCCGGAGAAACTCAAGTGGGACAATTTCAAGATGACCTACAAGTAAGAGACGTCCTCTATGAAGGACAAAAATCCCAGGCCTCTGTCTGAAACCCTGCAGACTTCTGCTTTAGTCACGTTTCATAACCTGTTTATATTTATTCCCAATCTCCGGGTCTGCAGGAGCACTTTTAGCTTAGCTTAGCATAAATCCCTGAATCGGATTAGATGATTAAAATAACATCTCACTCAAAAATGACTAAAGACTTGAATATATTTGCTATTTAAAGCTTGACTCTGTCTTACATTGTGGACTAAGACTGACAGAAACGTTAACGTGTAAATAGGAAAATTAGCGATGTTGTGTTTGTGCAGATTGCTGTCATTTCCGAGGAATCTGTTGAACGCCACTGACACGAGGAGAGGGATCTCCAAGGCCTTCTCCATGTGGAGTGACGTCTCGCCCTTCAGCTTTCGAGAGGTTCCTTCTGATCAAGAGGCCGACATCAAAATCGGTACATCACAAACATTTATATTAACCCACATGAGAAAATACTGTAGTAAATAATAGTAAACACTGCAGTGTTTTGAAGCATACTATAGTGAAGCTCTTGAATTAATCTGCTGTGGTGATTCTAAACTTACCATAGTAACACAAGAACTATAGTTATTGGTATGTTGTGGGGGTTCTACAGTTGCTATGGAAACACATCAACTATAGTAATTGATCTGTTGTGGTGATTCTACAGTTGCTATGGTAACACAACAACTATAGTAATTGATCTGCTGTGGTGATTCTACAGTTGCTATGGTAACACAACAACTATAGTAATTGATCTGCCGTGGTGATTCTACAGTTGCTATGGTAACACAACAACTATAGTAATTGATCTGCCGTGGTGATTCTACAGTTGCTATGGTAACACAACAACTATAGTAATTGATCTGCCGTGGTGATTCTACAGTTGCTATGGTAACACAACAACTATAGTAATTGATCTGTTGTGGTGATTCCACAGTTGCTATGGTAACACAACAACTATACTAATTTGATCTGTTGTGGTGGTTCTACAGTCGCTATGGTAACATAACAACTACAGTAATTGATCTGTTGTGGTGATTCTACAGTCGCTATGGTAACACAACAACTACAGTAATTGATCTGTTGTGATGATTATACAGTTGCTATGGTAACACAACAACTACAGTAATTGATCTGTTGTAATGATTCTAAAGTTACTATGGTAACACAATAGTAATTGATCTGTTGTGTTGATTCTACAGTTGCTATGGTAACCAAAACAGTGGCAAAGCTCACTTCAATTTCTTGTCAAATCTTCTGACCAATCAAATGCTCTCTAGGGTCTGACATGCCCCGTGCCCTTCTTCTCATTGGCTGTTCATTTGATGCACTTGAGCTCAACTACTGTCACTGGCAGAGCTGTGAGAAAGACAACACGCTATTGGCTGCTTTTTAAAGGGGAGGGGCTACTCAATGTCCTGCCCTCTCTTCATGTTTATTTGAGATTTTGTCAAACAAACATCCAATCAAAAGTGCACATTTCAAATCACTGGAGCTTTAAGCATCTCCCTGTTTGTTTGTCTTTGGTCAGGTTTTTACTCTGTTAACCACACGGACTGTCTGCGCTCTCACCTGCACCACTGTTTCGACGGCATCACCGGAGAGCTGGCCCACGCTTTCTTCCCTCAGACTGGAGAAATCCACTTTGATGATGACGAGTACTGGATCCTGGGGAACATGCGCTTCAGCTGGAACAAAGGCAGGTTGCTGAGTGAGAAGCCAATACTGCAGTCTGAGCATTTACTGAGCGCTTATAGAAAAGGGCACAGAAATGTTGCTAGAATCATCCTGTCTTGATATTTTTGGAAAGATGGTAAGGTTAAGAATTTATTTAGAATTAATTTTGTATGGCAATGTATGCACGAATATACATATAACACTATAAAATGTGTATATAATATACCACATACACTGGAAAACAACGCTCTTACTTTTTGTTTTACTGTTTTTGTCTTGTTTCTAGTCCAAATATCACAGAATTCTTCAATTATTCTCAAAACATGTTCTAGAAAAGCACTAAATATAGTGTTGTTTTCAGAAATAATGAGTCCAAATGAAGGGATTCCTTAAAACAAGCCTTTTGACATTAGATTATTTTGCTTTACTATTAAATAAATGATTTAAAATGATTAATATTATTAAATAGTATTAATATTTTTCTAGATAAACTTCTCTAGAAACTAATAATACCGTTATTTTCAGCTCAAATAACTGAACTGATATCTAGAGCCATTATTTTTCATAACCACTGCTTTGAATAGAGTCAAAAATCCTTTTGGCACTCAGAAACAGGCATTTCAGTCCATATTGAACAATCTGCATCCCGCAGGTCCTGTCAATGTTTCTCTAACTGAATCTTTCATGTCACCCCACAAGTTTTCAATAGGGTTGAGATCAGGGGTTTGAGAAGGACACTCCTTTACCTCCTTTACCAGAAACCAAGATGTTGCTTACTTACTCCTGTATTGGGTCTTTTAGTTGTGTTCAGGAGTTGTCCTGATGGTGTATGTGTGTGTGTGTGTGTGTGTGTGTTCAGGAGTGTGGTTGACAGATCTGGTGCATGTTGCTGCTCATGAGATTGGCCATGTGCTGGGATTGATGCACTCCCAGAACCCCAAGGCTTTAATGCACCTGAACGCCACGCTGACGGGACGCAAGCTCATCACTCAGGATGAGGTCTGGGGTTTACACCGACTCTACGGTATTCACTAATATCCACTTTAGACCAGGAGTGACCAGCCCTGCTCTTGGAGATGCACATATTTCAGTTTGAACCCATATCAGACACACCTGCCTGTAATCATCAAGCGCTCTTCAGGTCATCAGTAATTGCTTCAGGTGTGTTTGATCAGGTCTGGAGCTGAACTCCAGGAACAGGGTTGTGTCCCCCTGCCTTAAACTAATGCAGCAGCTGGATTACTTCCGCATGTACCTGATGTCCTGTTTTGTGTCCACCACAGGGTGTTTAGATCGGTTCTTCATCTGTCCTTCATGGGCCAGGAAAGGATACTGCGACAGCAAGAGGAAGCTGATGCAGAAACACTGTCCGTCCAGCTGCGACTTCTGTTATGGTGAGCGTCCCTTATTCACTACTAACAACATGACAAAAATATGTTTCAAAATATTCAAGAAATGTCCACAAATATATACTTACAATAATCAATATTTACAATAATCAATATTATCCTAAATACATTTTAATATATATTTCAATCACGGCGACGGGGTGGCACAGTGGGTAGCGCTGTCACCTCACAGCAAGAAGGTCGCTGTTTCGAGTCCCGGCTGGGTCAGTTGGTGTTACAGTGTGGAGTTTGCATGTTCTCCCCGTGTTGGTGTGGGTTTCCTCCGGGTGCTCCGGTTTCCCCCACAGTCCAAACACATGCGCTATAGGGGAACTGATCAACTAAACTGACCATAGTGTATGAGTGTGAATGGGTGTTTCCCAGTGATGGGTTGCAGTGAAAGGGCATCCGCTGTGTAAAACATATGCTGGAATAGTTGGCGGTTCATTCCGCTGTGGTGACCCCTGATGAATAAAGGGACTAAGCTGAAAAGAAAATGAATGAATGAATGAATATATAATTCTTATAGCATTTAGAGGTTATGTTTAGCTGTGGATGTAGACCATTGAGATACATCATGTTTTTTATAATAATTTTTTAGGGGTTTTTCACCTTTATCATGACAGGACAGTAGAGAATTCAGACAGGGAAGCAGAGAGAGGGAAGAATCAGCAAAGGACCGGGAATCGAACCTGAGTCACCATGAGCACGTTAATGCTATATGTCTAGGCTACTGGCGCCGACAGAGACATGATGTTTTTGTCCTCATGTGTCATTCACATCTCCAAACTTTATCTTCTGAAACTCTGTCCTACATCAGAAATATTCTCAAACATCTAGAGAGTAATCTAGAGCAGCTAGAATGACTGAAATAAACTCCTCACTTCTATCCACTGCTTTACTTGTTGATGGACTCCACACAGACAGACGTGTGATCGGATTTGTGTTTAACTTTTAACACAGAGTTCCCGTTTCCCACCGCACGGCCGACCACAGCGCCACCGCGGACAAAACACAAGCTTGTTGTGGAGGGCAAAAAGCTCACCTTCCGCTGTGGTAAGAAGATAGCAGCCAAGAAAGGCAAAATCTAGTGAGTTCTGCTTTACATTTAATGCTGTGCAAGACGTTTGGTGCTGAGTAAAGCCTTTTCACAAGACTGCTATGATGTGTTTAGCAGTCATCAGCATCTAAAGTTTTTATTATTTACATTATTATATTTTTTTTTAGAAAACTGTGTTCATTTATGAAGAAACTACACTCACTGGCCACTTTATTAGGTACACCTCTGCAACTGCTCTAACACAGATTTCTAATCAGCCAATCACATGGCAGCAGCTCACTGCATTTAGGCCTGTAGACATGGTCAAGACGATCCGCTGCAGGTCAAAGCGAGCATCAGAATGGGGAAGAAAGGGGATTTAAGAGACGCTGAACGTGGCATGGTTGTTGCTGCCAGACGGGCTGCTCTGAGTATTTCAGAAACTGCTGATCTACTGGGATTTTCACGCACAACCATCTCTAGGGTTTACAGAGAATGGTCCGACAAAGAGGAAATATCCAGTGAGCGGCAGTTCTGTGGGCGCAAATGCCTTGTTGATGCCAGAGGTCAGAGGAGAATGGCCAGACTGGTTCCAGCTGATAGAAAGGCAACAGTAACTCAAATAAGCACTCGTTACAACCGAGGTCTGCAGAAGAGCATCTCTGAACACACAACACGTCCAACCTTGAGGCGGATGGGCTACAGCAGCAGAAGACCACACCGGGTGCCGCTCCTGTCAGCTAAGAACAGGAAACTGAGGCTACAATTCACACAGGCTCACCAAAACTGGACAATAGAAGATTGGAGAAACGTTGCCTGGTCTGATGAGTCTCCATTTCTGCTGCCACATTCGGACGCTCGGCTCAGAATCTGGCCTCAACAACATGAAAGCATGGATCCATCCTGCCTTGTATCAGCGGTTCAGGCTGGTGGTGGTGGTGTAATGGTGTGGGGGAGATTTTCTTTGGGTCCATTAGTACCAATTGAGCATGGTGTCAACACCACAGCCTACCTGAGTATTGTTGCTGACCATGTCCATCCCTTTATGAGCACAGTGTCTCCATCTTCTGATGGCTACTTCCAGCAGGATAACGCACCATGTCATAAAGCACCAATCATCTCAGACTGGTTTCTTGAACATGACAATGAGTTCACTGTACTCAAATGGCCTCCACAGTCACCAGAGCTCAATCCAATAGAGAAAAATCTCTGAGGAATATTTCCAGTAGCTTGTTGAATCTCTGCCACTAAGGATTAAGGCAGTTCTGAAGGCAAAAGGGGGTCCGACCCGGTACTAGTGAGGTGTGCCTAATAAAGTGGCCAGTGAGTGTATATGTGTTATTAAATACAAAACAATAATCCATTGTGTATCGTCTCTCACTGACAGCTGGTATAAAGACGGCGAGCTCCTGGAGTTCTCTCACCCCGGCTACATTTCTCTGAAAGACGACCACATCACTATAGTGGCGAACGCCATCAACGAGGGCACGTACACCTGCATCGTCAAGAAGAAGAACAAGGTGCTGACCACGTACTCCTGGAGGGTACGAGTGCGCTTCTGAAGACCACAGAAGCTGCAGACCTTCATCTGCAGTGCGGAAGTCAACCACATTCTGAGATCGCTTTAGAGCCTATGGGAGGCATGACCCCATCCGAAATCACCCCCTATACACTTAACCCTTGTGTGCTGTTCAGATCTACTCCCCTTTCATCATGATGATCAGTGTGACTCATGTTGTCTCTTCCCAACAGGGAAAACCAGCAGCGATCAAGCATGCATGATGATCTGCTGTCATGGCTTTACAGTCAGTAAATGTGATTATAATGGAGGTCAATGGGGGAAAACAGCACCAACATGAGCAAAGAGGAGTCAGTCTGAACAGAGGGTACAGCATATCCCCAAAACATGAGTCAAAATAAGATCTGTCAGCAATAATCAGCACATTGGCCAAATTTAGACTCAAAATCAGCCCAGAGTGGATGAACACAACCCAACAGCACACAAGGGTTAATAGTGGATATTATATAGTGCACTCATCAATCCCACAATGCACTGCAATAACAAGCCCACAACCAATGTGCACTGAAAAGCTCGAAAATACCCAAAATGCACTGTGATGGGTCGTTCACAAGACTTTAAATAACTCCCTTTGAGTTTCCTTGCTTCATTTGCATGCAAAATTCACTTTATATATAGGGGGCGATTTCGGATACATCACTAGCTCAGCATCCTGCCTCCTGATTGGAGGAGGAGGCTGTGACATCATTACTCCGCATCTCAGAACAGACATTAGGGTACAGAGGATAAAACTCTTATTATTATTGTTGTAAATCACTCACTCGGGCACATATTATTGTCAGTTCACACATACATGTGGACAAACGGTCTAATATCAGGGTTTATGTGTTTTATAAATGCATTTCTTACTTCAGAATAAAACAATGTGTTGTTCTCCAGCGTCTCCTGCTAATGGTTTGAGATTGCTCATTCTATATTCACTGTATGTCATCTAAACGTCTTTATATATTTCACAGCTGATCAACAAGAGCGCATTTCACTCCTTTACTGTGAAGCCCATGACTTATTACTGCCTAAAATCATTTACAGACAACTGTAGAACTGATCAAACTCTATGAAGGATCAAACAGAACTGCTTATAAGTATTATTATCACAGCTGAACATTTCTATAAATGGTTCATCTGTAAATAAAGACACAGCAAAACCTGTATAATGCATTATAATGACCGTTATAGCTATGCATTTATAAGATTCATTCATTTTCCTTCAGCTCAGTCCCTTCTTTATCAGGGGTCGCCACAGTGGAATGAACCGCCAACTATTCCAGCATGTTTTACACAGCGGATCCCATTCCAGCTGCAACCCAGTACTAGGAAAACTCCAAAATACTGTGCTACAATATATAGAAATTTATATATACTTCAGCACATTTCCGCCCAGCACATTTGATATATGAGAATAACATGAGGTAATAATTCTGGTTATTATTAGGTTTTGCAGTCGGATTAAAATGAAAATGACATTGTTTTCACGTAAAGTCATTAATAATGCGTTTATAAAGGGTAATAACTGCATTTATGCTTATTAAATATGTTTATATTAATAAAGCACATTTCACAAACAAGTGCTTTAGACAAAAATAATAATAAATTATAATTTAATTTTTTTATAATTGTTTTTTCAGGGTTTTCACCTTTATTTTGACAGGACAGTAGAGAGAATTGACAGGAGAGTATGGGGAGCAGAGAGAGAGGGAAAGGATCGGCATAGGACCTCGTGGCGGGAATCGAACCCGGGTCGCCGCGGACACCAGAGTGCATGTGTCGGTGCACTTTCCACTGCACCATAGGCACTGACAAATAATAAAATAATTTAATTCTTAAAAACCAATTTAAAATGTAGTATAAGTATATTAATAAGCACAGTTATAAGGCAACAGGGCTCTTATCAATAATCCAAAAATATTCATTTATTTGATAGAACACAACGTGTGTTACATATCTCCAGATGAGTTGTCTAACTATAGTATAACAGCGAGTAAACACTGCATTTAAGGCTGAGCCTTTATATCTTTCAGAGATATTCTGCTATTCAGAAATAAACTGCAAATAATGTTAAAGATGCTGTAAGTCAGTGTTTGACTCTTCTAAAAACAGCATCATGTGTGTGGAGATATTCAGAAACATGCTCAGTGAACACTCTTGTTTATCTGAAACACAATGCTGAAGTCAGATATTCTGCTGTGATCATGTGTGTTACGTGCCGGAGCATCTGTCTTTGTTTTGGTCTCTTGTCTCCGCCCACTGCCAGTTTAGCCAGTTATATTTCAGCACCCGGGTTGCCAGATAGAGGAAAACAGCGTATTTTATTCATTCAGTCAGGAAGGCTCTCTAAGCATGCGTCCGTGACTGAAACGTGCCCTCTGGTGGACAGTAGCAGACTCTGAAATGAGACGCGGATTCAGAGTTCCACATGAGGTTATTAATCAGCTAATAATATAAATATTACGAGCGTAAACATTAGCTGAGCAGGTCTCATTGGTCTCTACTAAACAGTTGCGTTTTTAGTCGTTTCTTGAAGACAGCAAGTGACTCGGCTGTTCTGATGTAGTTAGGGAGTTCATTCCACCAACTGGGCAGATTGAATGTGAGAGTTCAGGGAAAGTGATTTCTTCCCTCTTTGGGATGGAACCATGAGGCGACGTTCATTCACAGAACGCAAGTTTCTGGAGGGCACATACATCTGCAGGAGTGAGAGCAGATAAGAAGGAGCCAAGCCAGAGCAAACATCAGAGCTTTGAATTTGATGCGAGCAGCAACTGGCAGCCAGTGCAGACGGGTGAGTAGCGGAGTGACATGTGCTCTGTTGTTCAGCTGTGAAAAATGGTTCTAATATATCAACTTCAGGTGTTGGTTAGGACAAAACCTCCTTGTAATATGGAGAATATTCCGTCTATAATGTGCTGTTGCTTTTAGTTAGAACACAAGTTAAATCAGCCTTTATTGGTGTTGTCAATCTGGCAACCTGCTCTTGTGTTTTGAATGAGGAGTGCAATACCTAGTTCAACCACTGGGTGTCAAACTCACATGCTGCACCTTTAAAACTCAACATCTGCCTTCATTTGATTAAAAGAACTGCACAGAATGAACCTGTCTGAGGGGAAACGGTGTCTTTGCAAAATTTGCATGTCAGAAGCTCAAGAAAAACCAAAGAAGAATAAACGCTGGAGGGCAAGAGTCAGGAATAGCATCTGCCTGCTGTAAAAGCAGCGCTAATTAAACGGTCACGTGCATTTCTTCAACACACCGCTGACCTTCCAGCCAATCAGAATGTAGTTTTCAGAAAACATGTTTTTATTGAGATGCACACGTCTCCGCAGAAAGGGTTAATATCATCCTACTCCTAAATAAAACTGCAGAGGGAGAGAAAACAACATAAGAGCGTCCATGCTGAAACGCTGTGATCTGCTGCATGCTCTGGGACAGCAGCAGCGAGCAAAGCAGAACAGCGAGAGAATCGCAGAGCTCCTGTAAACACACACACACACACGCGCTTCTGCAGAGTCTGTGTGTGTGTGTGAGTGTGTGATTCTGCCGCTCGTCCTCATGAATGAGTCTCAGCGAGCGTCAGAATAATCCAGCAAAGCTCAGAACTTGAGGCTGAACCCTGGACCGGCCTTCGAGGCGCCCTGATTGGCTGTGGTCAGGTGGAACCCTGTGTCTTTAAGATCATCGTCACCCTGAGAACAACACAACACACACACACACACACACACACACACACACACACACACACACACACACAATCTAGATTACTAGACTATCATGCAAAACTACTGAACATTACTGCATTACTGTCCATGTGTGATTGAGTATGCGTGTGTGTGTGCGCATATGATTATGAGAGTGATTCTGAGTGTGTTCCAGGGAGAGTGTGTGTGTGATCATGTGTGTGAGCGTGTGTGTGAATGAGTGTGTGCGTGTATTTGAGCATGAGTGTGTGTATGAACACGTGTACACGCGAGAGAGAGATAGAGAGAGAGAGTGGGCATGTGTATAAGTGTGTGTGCGTGTGTGTGTGTGTGTGCGTGTGTGTGTGTGTGTGTGTGTACACAAGCATGTGTCTATATACAGTATGTGTGTGTATGAGCGTGTGTGTCTTTAAGAGCAGGTGTATTAGCATGTGTGTGTTTATGAGCATGTCTATGTATGACCGAGCATGTGTATGAGCGTGTGTGAGAGAGTGAGCATGAGCGCCTGTGTATGTGTGTGTGTGTATGTGAGATTGTGTATAAGTGTGTGTATGAGCATGTGTGTATGTATGTATGTGTGTGTAAGAGCATGTGAGTATGTATATACGAGCATGTGAAAGTGTGTGTGTGTGTATGTGAAAGTGTGTGCATGTATGACTGATTATGTGTATGACCGCACGCATGTGTGTGTGTGTGTGTGTGTAAGAATCTGCATAAGTGTGCGTCTGTGTATAAGCATAAGTGTGTGTGTGTGTTTGTGAGTGAGCATGCGTATAAGTGTGTGTGTATGAGCATGTGAGAGTGAGCATCTGTACAAGTGTGTGTGTGTGTATATGTGCACATATGTATGTGTATGAACGCGTGTATGAGCATGTGTGTCTGCATGTATGAGTGTGTATGTGTATGAGCGTGTATGTACATGTGTATGAGCGCACGTGTGTGTGTGTGTGTGTGTGTGTGTGTACCAGCTGGCTGAAGTCCTGTCCTCCCTCTGGTGCTCGGGGGCTCGTCCCCCTCTTGACGCGCTGCTGTTCGCTCTTGGCCGGCCAGGTGGGGAACATGGAGGGGTCGATGGGCAGCGGAGACTCGCGGAAGTACTCGTGTTTCAGAGCCTCGTCTGCGCTGATGCGCTTGGCAGGACAGTACGTCAGGAACCTGACACACACACACACACACACACACACACACACACACAGGAGACGAGAAAACACTGTCATGCTGGAACGAGACATTTTTCCGTGTTGATGTGAGTAACGGTGTGTAGGTTATGAAATGAAGTGTGTGCAGCAGCAGCAGCAGCAGCAGAAACTCTCACTTGTTCATGAGGTCGAAGCCCTGGTCGGACAGCAGCGCACCGAAGCGCTTGCGCAGGTTATTGTAGGGATACTCAGTGAAGCTCATCTTCTTCACCGCAGGAAGCTCACTGTAACCCGGCCAGATCTTCTCACTCGGAGAGCCCAGGTCCTGCACACACACACACACACGCACGCACGCACGCACAGAAGTGGGTCACTAGATGTCCTTTAGTATTTCAGCTCGTTTTACATCTGGGATCTGTTGGAATCCACTGCATGACCCACAGCAAATACATAAATCAATCAATGTGCACATCTGGAACGCTTGTAAACAGTCTGTGATTGGTCAGCTAGACTGGTCTGTTGTGATTGGTCTGTTGCTATTGGTCAGCTAGACTGGTCTGTTGTGGTTGGTCATCTAGCCTGGGCTTTTGTGATTGGTCTGTTGTGATTGGTCATGTAGCCTGGGCTTTTGTGATTGGTCTGTTGCTATTGGTCAGCTAGACTGGTCTGTTGTGATTGGTCTGTTGCTATTGGTCAGCTAGACTGGTCTGTTTTGATTGGTTAGCAAGGCTGGGATTTTGTGATTGGTCTGTTGTGATTGGCCTGTTGTCATTGGTCAGCTAGCCTGGGTATATGTGATTGGTCTGTTAAATGAACGCATAATTCTGCTAACACCTGAGGAGATTTCTCTGAATGAAGGACTCGTGATTGGCAGATTAACCTGCTGCTTAAATCTACAATATAGTCAGAATTTAAATATAAAAGTTATGTGGATGATGTGTGGAGATGATTGACAGGACTCGTAACTAAGCAACAGAAATCTCCATTAATGAGGCTTAGTTTTTCTTCACAATAAAACAATATTAAGGTGTAGTATAAGCAGGCGAACTGAGGCGCTGAACGACTGAAAATATTGAGAATACCTTGAAGATTTTGTTGATTTGATCGATCTCAGATTTTCCAGGGAATAAGGGTTTCTGTGTGAGCAGTTCTCCAAATATACAGCCGACTGACCACATGTCGACGGCAGTGGAGTATTCCTGAGGACGACACAGATCATATAGATTCAGTAGCACCTCTGGGATATTAAACACACATTCACTGATGCTGTGCACTGACCTTTGCCCCCAGCAGCAGATCTGGGGAGCGATACCAGAGCGTCACCACCACCGGTGTATAGGGCTTCAGTGGAGAGCCGTACTCTCTGGCCAGACCAAAGTCTCCAATCTACAACACACAGCATACTGTAAATTACACAATGACAAGAATAATCGACAACACACTACTCTCATAGGCCAATCTGTCTTGATTGGTCAGTTGGCCCAGTCTGTTGCGATTGGTCAATTGGCCCGTCTGTTTTGATTGGTCAGAAGACCTAGTCAGTTGTGATTGGTCAGTTGGCCCAGACTGTTGTGA
Organism: Danio aesculapii; assembly: GCF_903798145.1. Lineage (NCBI taxonomy): Eukaryota > Metazoa > Chordata > Actinopteri > Cypriniformes > Danionidae > Danio > Danio aesculapii. The sequence continues at coordinate 486,474 of NC_079442.1, read as the reverse complement.
TTGGTCAACTGTGATTGGTCATTTATGACTGGTCAATTAAAAATGGTCAGATAGCCCCATCTGTTGTGATTGGTCAAATGGTCTCGTCTGTTGTGATTGGTCTACTGTGATTGGTCAGTTGGTCCAGTCTGTAGTGATAGGTCAGTTGTGATAGGTCAGTTGGCCCAGTCTGTTGTATTGGGTCAGTTGGCCCAGTCTGTAGTGATTGGTCAATGGGCCCAGTCTGTCATGATTGGTCAGTTGTGATTGGTCAGGTGGCCCTGTCTGTTGTGATTGGTCAATTGTGATTGGTCAGATGGCCCTGTCTTTAGTGACTGGTCAGTTAGCCCAGTCTGTTGTGTTGGGTCAGTTGGCCCAGTCTGTAGTGATAAATCAGTTGTGATTGGTCAGTTGGCCCAGTCTGTCATGATTGGTCAGTGGTGATTCATCAGTTGGGCCTGTCTGTTGCGATTGGTCAGTTGGCCCAGTCTGTAGTGATTGGTTAGTTGGCCCAGTCTGTAGTGCTTGGTCAGTTGTGATTGGACAGTTGGCCCTGTCTGCTGTGCTTGGTCAGTTGTGATTGGTCAGTTGGCCCAATCTGTGTGCTTGGTCAGTTGTGATTGGACAGTTGGCCCTGTCTGCTGTGCTTGGTCAGTTGTGATTGGTCAGTTGGCCCAATCTGTGTGCTTGGTCAGTTGTGATTGGACAGTTGGCCCTGTCTGCTGTGCTTGGTCAGTTGTGATTGGTCAGTTGGCCCAATCTGTGTGCTTGGTCAGTTGTGATTGGACAGTTGGCCCTGTCTGCTGTGCTTGGTCAGTTGTGATTGGTCAGTTGGCCCAATCTGTGTGCTTGGTCAGTTGTGATTGGACAGTTGGCCCTGTCTGCTGTGCTTGGTTAGTTGTGATTGGTCTGTTGGCCAATTCTGTTGTGATTGGTCAGCTGACCCGGTCTGTTGTGATTGATCAGATGTGATTGACAAATTGGAATCGTCTGTTGTCATTGGTCAGTTGCGATTGGTCAATTGACCCCATTTGTAGTGATTAATAAGTTAGACAAGTCTGTTATGATTTGTCAGTTGACCCAGTTTGTAGTGATTGGTCATTTGTGATTGATAAATTGGCCTCGTCGGTTTTCATTGGTCAGTTGTGATTGGTCGGCTGGTCAAGAAGAGTTCAACTCTTCAACTCAACTCTTGCGTGTCTTTTCCCAAATAAGCGGAGTGCTGCTTTAAAGTACTGTACAGCTGATCATTTGTTCTCCTGACCTTTAGGATGCCCTTGTGGCTCAGCAGCAGGTTGGAGGTCTTCAGGTCGCGGTGCAGGATCCAGTTATCATGCAGATGACGAACACCCCGCAGCAGCTGGATCATCAGCGTCTTCACTTCACCTGAACACACACCATTGTCAGCACATATTCTGGATTATTCTGCAAGCTTTACAGTGTGTGGGCTCCTACCAGGCAGGAACGGCTGCTTCATGGTCTCCATCAGACTCTTCAGGTCATGCTCTACATAATTCATCACGATGTAGATTTTGTCCATGTTACTGCCCACCACGATCTCCTGCAGCACACAGAGGACAGGAGATGTTCAGTGACAATCACGACTAATGCAGTTCATTAAAGTTATGTATACCACAGGTCTGCTGAATGCTCGACTCTGATTGGCTGATGAATATTATAAGTTGTGCAGTTATTTACAGATAAACGCACAGCGAAAGTAGTTCCGGCAGGTTTTGAGCACACTACAGCTCAAAAAGCAAGCAGGAGTAATATTTACGTTTGTTTATTTGCTCTAAACGCTCCTGTTGTCTTCTGTTTTGAGACACACACACTCGCAGTGAAATACGTGTTAGTTTGCTGACCCTGACGGTGACGATGTTGGGGTGCTGGGCCTTCAGGATGGTGTTGATCTCTCGCAGGGATGTGATGGGGAATCCCTCCTTCTCCTTCTCCATCTTCAGCCTCTTCAGAGCCACGATCTCGTCTGTCTTCTTGTCTTTGGCTCTGTAGACCACGCCGTACGTGCCCTCCTCTATGCGGTTCAGGCACTGGAACTCCTCCACATTGCGGCAGCCCTGCGCACACACACACACATATTGCATGAGATCACCTGGATAACGGATATCTGAGAGAGTGTGTGTGTGTGTGTAGGACTGTGAGAGCGTGCATGAGTGTATTTGTGATTGTCTTTGAGTGTGTGTCTGCCTGTGAGAAGGTTGTGTACGTGTGTGTGTGTGTGTGTGTGTGTTTACCTGTAGTGCGGGCAGGTATTTGGGCAGCTCCTTCTTCAGCTCTATAGGAGTCAACGACGGAGACTCGGGGATGTAGCGTTCCTCAGGTGTGTTGGATGGTGCGAGAGATTGCGGAGTCACGTCTGCTGCTTCCTCCACTTCCTCTTCCTCTTCCTCCTCAGCGCTCACCTCAGAGTCGTGGTCGAAGCGGGACTCTGGAACTGACAGGAGCACACGGTTACACATCCACAAACACACACACTCTCAGATCACACACACACACAGAGCAGCACTGACCAAACACACTCTTAGATTGCATGCAAACACACACCAGGAGGAATGTGGTTTCCGTTCTCGCGCTCCTCTTCCTCGTCCTCCTCCTCCTCCTCCTCCTCGGACGGCTCTTCATCACTCAGTGCACCTGAGGACCAGCACATCTGAGATTTTAATAAATCTTGAATATATTCAGCCATGCACACCAGTCAGAAATGAACTGTTGATATATTTATGAGAGGAACTGTTCATATAGACGCTGGTATATTGGATACGGCCTGTGTTGTGTGTTCACTGCAGCTCAGAACAGCTCATACTGATGTGTACCAAACATATGTTGTGCGCGCGCATGCTTCTGTGTGTGTGTACATGCATATATGTGTGTGTGGGTGTGCATATGTGGGAATGTATATATGTGTGTGTGTGCATTTGTGTGTGTGCACGTGCAAATGTCGATGTGCATTTGTGTATACATGTCTGCATATGTGTATGTGCATGTGTGTGCGTGCATGCATGTATTGAAGTGTTTATGTGTGCATTTGTGTGTGGATGTGTGTGTGTGTGTCTGTGCATGCATGTATGAGAACATATATGTGTGCATTTGTGTGTGCTTGTGCATACGTTTGTGCAAATGTCTGTGTGCATTTGTGTGTGTGTGCATGTGCATTTGTGTGTACATCTGTGTGTATGCATGTATGGGAGTGTATACATGTATATATGTGTGCATTTGTGTGTGGATATGTCTGTGTGTGTTCATGCATGTATGGTAGTTTATGTGTGTGCGTGTGTGTGTATATGTTTGTGCAAATCTCAGTGTGCATTTGTGTGCGAGCATATATTCGTGTGCATGCGTGTGTATGCATGCATGGGAGTGTATATATGTATGTGTGTGTGTGTGTATACCTGTGCATTTGTGTGTGTGTGCATGCATGTATGGGAGTTTATGTGTGTATATGTGTGTGCGCGTGTGATTATGTTTGATCAAATGTATGCATGTATGTGTGCTGACCTCCGCTGTGTTCGGAGCCCTCAGACTCGGACCCCGACTCGCCCTCTTCATCTCCTTCAGTCTGACTGCTGGACTCTTCCTCCTCATTCTCCTCATCTTCCTCAGCCTCAGATCCAGAGCCTGAACCTGACCAAACACACACACACACACACGGTCAGCCAGGCTTATCGAGCACACACTACGAGCGTGAGTGAGTGAGTGAGTGTGAGATGTACCCAGCGAAGACTCCGGTGAGCTGGTCTTCCTCTCACTGTCACTGATGTCCTGCAGATCAGACAGAGGATCTTTATCCACCTTCCCCTCGCGCACTGAAAACGCACGCACACACACACACACATCATCATCATGTTAAGCATTTAAAGTCAGTGTGCACCGCTGCAGAATTTTCAGTCACTGTGTGTGTGTGTGTGTGTGTGTGTGTGTGTGTGTGTGTGTGTGTGTGTTCACCAGCTCTGCGTGGTTCGCTGCTCTCTGCTTTAGTCTCTCTCTGCGGTCTGACGGGGCTTCGGCTGCGGCTGCGCTGTCGTAAACGTGCTTTTTCTGTGTATTCCTCAGCAGGAGCCACTCGGTGATGGGACACGGGCACTGTGTGAACACACACACACACACAAACAGCTGTTTAAATTGGCATTTACACATGACAACAAAGAATTTACAGCACGGGTGGTCAGCGGGAACCAATTCCCTTCTTCACTGATATTTTAAACTCATGTTAAAGGGACAGTTCACACCAAAATCAACACTCACTGCCTCCAAACCAGTATATTCTGGACATTTTGATGGGTGTGTGTGTGTATAGTGACGTGTGTATATTGTGATGCGTGTGTGTATATAATGGTGTGTGTTTGTATAGTAATGTGTATATACATTGTGATGCGTGTGTCTGTATCGTGATGTGTGTATATTGTGATAGGTGTGTGTGTGTGTGTGTGTTTATATTAGTGATGTGTTTGTGTGTATAGTAAAGTGCGTGAGTGTATAGTGATGTAAGTGTGTGTATAGTGATGCATGTGTCTGTGTGTATGTTATGATGTGTGTATATTGTGATGAGTGTGTGCGTGTTTGTGTGTATAGTTATGTGTGTATAGTAAAGTGTGTGTGTATAGTGATGTCTGTATATTGTGATGCCTGTGTGTATATAATGGTGTGTGTATAATGTGTGCGTATAGTGATAGGAGAGTGTGTGTATGTATATAGTGATGTGTTCGTGTGTATAGTAAAGTGTGTGAGTGTATAGTGATGCATGTGTCTGTGTGTGTATAAAGTGATGTGTGTCTATATAGTTATGCGTGTGTGTGTGTGTATGTGTAGTGATGTTTGTACCATTACGGCACGTGTCTAGGTGCTAGCATCGCTCCTCTGTACTGTGATGTGTGTGTATAGTGACGTGTGTATATATTGTGATGTGTGTGTATATATAATGGTGTGTTTGTATAGTAATGTGTGTATACATTGTGATGCGTGTGTGTGTATTTTGTGATGCACGTGTCTGTATATTATGATGTGTGTATATTGTGATATGAGTGTGTGCGTGTATAATGATGTGTGTAAGTGTATAGTGATGTGTGTGTGTGTCTGTATATAGTTGTGTGTGTATATATATAGTGGTGTATGTGTATAGTGATGTGTGTGTGTACCATCACGGCGTGTGTCTCTGTCCTTGCGTCGCTCCTCTGCTCTCCTCTCTCTCTCCTTCAGCTCCCGCTGCTCTCTCTGCTCCTGCTCCCTCAGCTTACGATCTCGCTCCCGCTTACGCTCCAGCTGCTCCAGACGATCCCTGCGCGCACACACACACACGCACACATGTATATACTGGTATCTGACATGCCCCGCCCCTTTCTTCTCATTGGCTGTTCATTTAATGTGCTTGAGCTCAACCACTCTCACTGGCAGAGCTGTGATAAGTTAAACACGCTATTGGCCGTTTTTTTTCAAAAGGGAGGAGCTACTCTATGCTCCGCCCTCTCTTCATGTTTCAGTTGATACCATGTCAAGCATTCAATCAAAATGCAGATTTCAGAGCACTACACATATACCATCAGTAGTGTACAGTAATGAATGAGACAGTCTCCTGTAAAGCAATAGCACATACAGCGTGTACAGCATTAAAACAATGGAAACCTGTGGAATGTCCCCACAACTCACAAAAACAAACCTTTGTGTGAGTGTGTCTGACCTCTCTCTGCGGGAATGAGCTCTGGCCTGATCCCTGCGCTTCTGGCGCTCATAATCCTGGCGAGCTTTGTTGTCCTCCTGCCACTGTCGTTTCCTCCTCTCGTTCTCGCGCTCCTTCTCTTTGTCTTTCGTGCGGAGGTGTTTCTCTGCTGTAAACACAACAAAAGCAAGACCGTCGTCAAGTCTCTAGCGGAGGCATTTATAGTGAGCGCTCACATAGTTAATGCATTAAATTACTGGAGTATAAACAAAGCCAGGGGTGACACGGTGGCTCAGTGGTTAGCACAGTAAAAAGGTTGCTGGTTGGAGTTCAGGCTGGGTTGGCGTCTCTGTTTTGAGATCTTTATCAGTCAACATTTGTCATGCTTTGGTTGTGGACTCGTGTTAACTTGTTTCCATGTACTCGTGTTTACATGTTTCTACATACTCTGACCCTGATATTTTCGTAGAATAGCTCTAAATGACAAAACGATGTCTTATCCAGGTGATCAAACCATGAAGGGCAGCACACACCGGAGGCTCCGCGACACGGCGCGCACATAACAGTTAAAAGTATCGCACACCAGATGCGCACATTCGCATGCTATTTAAAATGAAACTAATCAGATGGCGCTCTGTGGCGCGGCAGAAATATGAACGCAAGTCGTGGCTGGTCGCCGCTGACAGCCGCGCCCGTGTGTGTACCCTGATAGAAACCTATGTTTTGGATTCTAAAATGTCGTCGAGCGGCGCATCTAGTGTGCGACCTGCTCGATTTTTATAGTTGTAGACTCATGTTAACCTGTGCCTTTGGACTCGTGTTAACCTGTGTCTACAAAGTCACATCCGAGCTGATATTTTCCAGTGTGTGCTACATGAGCATTTACAGCAAATAAACAAGTGTAAATATCCCGCTCGCTTTCTGAGCCCTGTCGAGCGAGTTCTTACACCCCTGTGATTGGTCACACTTACAACACAAAGGGCTGCGATTGGCTCTAACGCTCTTCACCGATGAGTGGCACTGATAAACAGCAGCGGCGATCACAGCCGATCCATGATAGACGCGGTCAAAGTCGTGTATTCTAGTCTTTGATGAAGAGGAGATAACATATAGAGGAAAAAGTATCGCTGTAACAGCCAAGAGGAGAGGAAACGTTACCTCACGCCGACAGGTCAAAGGGCCACAGTGAGAGAGAGAAATGGAGTTTACTTTCATTTTCTCAATCGCAGTGAAACACGGCTTCTGCTGTACTTCAGTGTCAGTGAAAGACCGTCCAGCGAACACACACACACACACACACACACACACACACGTGCAGTGAATTGTGCAGAGTTTCTGTGTTTTTAAGTAGCTGGAGTGTTTTAATTCCTCTCCGTCGCCTCCCTCAGCATAGTATTCTACTGCAACCGTGTATATGAGATAAACGACGTCAGTACATAATAACCGGTTATGATTATTACTGAACGATACTGATGTTGACACCTCTAATAACAAGAGACACAAAATACAGCCCACACCCCCGTATGTTTAATGGACTGTCTCTCTCCCTTGCATAATAAGCTTTTGTTTACCCTTGAAGACAAGATGGAAATCAGAAGCTGCCTTTATAGTTCACATCACAAAATATATACGGCTGTGAGTTACACGAGCACACTACAAATAAATAAGTCTACTGTGAAGGTGCAGACTGACCTCCCTCTGCAGAGTGACTCCTGCGCCGCCTCTTGTCCTTCCTCTTCTCCTCTTTTCGGTGGTAGTTCTTGTCTTTTCTTGTCATCTGCTGTGGAGGTTTGATGGCCAGAGATTCGTCCTCTTCTCCTCTGCAGAAACACAAGCTCCATCAGCACACATTCACATTGCATTTATTCATTCAGCCGATGCTTTTATACGGACCCCGTTGGCAGATTATTTTACATTACATTTTACATTTGTGACCCTGGAGAACAAAGCCAGTCATGATGTGTAGCATGGCTAGAGTATTCGTGCTAAAAATAATTATCATATTAAGTAAACATCATATTCCAGTGCTTCCCACACATAGACTACTTGAGCGGGCCGCCCAGGTATATTAACAGCTGCCCAAGTATATTCAGTGACACATTTTGATTTACTATTATTATCACCCTTTTACACTTTTTTGTATCTGCCCAATATAAACAAACATCCGCAAGCGATTAAGCAATGGAAAATCTTCTCTCATTTACCAATTTAATATACACTCAAGTGCTCTGCAAACCTGCATCGTTTTGCGTCCGGCCGGGGTTTCTCAATTTACTAAAATGTCTGGGATTTGGTTTTGCTTTCGTTTTCTAAAGTCTAGTTCACACTACAGGCTTTTCAACATCGGCAGATCGCTGTGCTGTTCACACTATAGGACTTGATTTTGTCTCTTTTAATCGTTGTGGCGTTCACACTACGTAAATGATCCACAAGAAGGGGCTGACACACTACATCATCTGACAACAACTAGTTCCCCAACAGCTCAGTCCAGCTATCAAACCACAGCCAATCAAATGTTGAGGGAGGGGTAAAGTAGACTTTAATCTATTGAAAAAGTATAAAAGAGATCATAATAATAATAGAAATAGTGTTAAAAATCTAATTATGTTGTTTGTTGAATATAGTTAACTATTTATGTGCTGTGGGTAAAAGTTCTGTTTCAATCCGACCACCACCACTAAGTATATTTCAGACCTGTGGGAAGCTCTGTGTCCCATGAAGGTATTTAGTACATTTCCTACCGTAAATAAATCAAAATGCTAATTTTGATTAGTAATATGTACTGCTAACAGCTTATTTGGACAACTTTAAAGTCAATTTTCTCTCTCTATTTTCCCCAGATATTCAAACGTTATATATCAGCTAAACATTGTGCTTTCCTAACAAACTATGCATAAATAAATAACATATTTAATAAGGCTTCAGGTGATGTACACATCTCATTTAATTGACCCTTATGACTGGATTTATTTGATTTATTTATTATCATTGATTCAGAGCAAGTCACTGTAGCAGTGTTTGTAAAAAAGTGTCTGGTGCATACGGAGGGGAGAGAGTGGTAAAGACTTTTAGGCAAAGTGACTTACAAAGGAGAACAAAAGCAAAATAAAGATGCCATGACAAGTCTAAGCTACTTAGTAGTATATTTTTTAAATAAATATTACACTGCAAAAAATGATTTTCATACTTGGAATTTCTTTGTCTCGTTTCTAGTCTGAACATCTACAAATTGCTAAATCAAGAAGCTTGTTCTAGACTGTCTTGTTTTCAGAAATAATGAGGTAAAATTAAGTGAGTTTTTCCTCAAAACAAGCAGAATAATCTGACAATGGGGAAGCAGAATAGTCTTGTTTTCAAAATGAAATAAGATTATTTTTCTTACTCCGCTGCAGAAAACGAGCTTATTTTAAAGAAGAATCTCCTTCATTTAAACTCATTATTTCTGAAAACAATACAATATATTTTCCTTGTCTAGTAAATGCTTCTTGATTTAAGAGTTTCTAAATATTCGGACGACAAACGAGACAAAAACTCTGATTAAGAAAACCATTTCTTGCAGTGAATTGAATTGGGAGTGTGTAGGAAAGTGTCTGCTGCATACGGCAGGGTTCATACACATCTTTACTACAGAAATCAATGACTTTTCCAGGACCTAATGTTTGATGTAATGTCTACGTATACATGGTAAAAACGTTTAAATGTATTACTGCATATCATAAAACACGCAACAATCACTTTAGTTTCCATTTACTTGTATATCTCTGTAAAACAGATGATGTTTACACAGCACTAATAATGTGACCGCACGTTAGGCCAAGAAAAGAAGTAAAAATAACGAACCTTCATTCAAGTATACAGATATGTCAGACTAATTTTAGATCACGTTAATAGTTTGCTAAATTATTAATAGTAGGTAAAGTAGGCCACGATCACACTGCACTTTTCGCTCCATAGACTTTCATTCATAGGCATGCGAATGCGGCAGACCAGAAACGCAAGCATGTGCGACAAGTTTGGCAGTTCACTGCATTCGACAGTTCAAGCTTGGTGAATTCTTACCTGTGGAACTGCATCATGATTGGGTTCACTATTCATTTTCTTTTCGGCTTAGTCCCTTTATTAATCTGCGGTCGCCACAGCGGAATGAACCGACTGCGTTAGACCAATAGAAGCCCACTTTTATTAACGTCTAATCATGTTGTTTAACCCTGCCCCTCTAGTGTGAGCGCAGCTTAAGTCACTTTGGACAAAACTGTCTGCTAAATGACTAACGCGAATGTAAACTCCATGACCGTATGAATCCTGAAATGGAGAGGAAACTAGCGAATGCATGTTAAGCGTGTGTGTGTGTGTGTGTGTGTGTGTGTGTGTGTGTGTGTGTGTGTTGTGTCAGTGACCTGTCTTCAGTGGAGTCCTCTCGTGCGTAGGGTGAGTTTCTAATCGTTATTTCCATCCTGTGGTCTCGAAGTTCTCCTTCCTCCGGAGTGTCCCGTTTGAGTTCCCGATCATCTGCCTGTCACAAACACACACACACATGCGCACACACATATGCGCGCGCACACAGGAAAAAAAACAGCATTATATAAACATGCAAATTATTGTGTACAAATATAAGCTCAAATATGTGTTCAGTTCAATAGTATTATTATAAAATTACTATTGTAGTGTGTGTGTGTGTGTGTGTGTGTGTGTGTGTGTGTGTGTGTGTGTGTGTGTGTGTGTGTGTGTGTGTGTGTGTGTGTGAGCGGTTTCTCTCTTACGTTCTTGATTCTCTTGGGGTCGCTCTTCTCTTCCAGCTCTCGTCTGCGTTTCTTCTCTTGGAGGATCTCGTCTAATGTTTTCACTTTCCAGGTTTCCTTTTCGTCCCCCATCAGCTCCAACTCACCCCCTACACACACACACACACACACACGGTCCAGATTAACACCGCAAACACACTTCAGGATGACACACACTCCAGATTAACACTGCAGAAAAACACTCCAGAACGACACTCACACACACTCCAGATTGACACACACTCCATTGACACACACACACTCCAGATTGACACACACTCCAGATCGGGACACACACATTCCAGATTGACAATCAAGATTGTCACACACACAATAACCACGCAAAGCGCGATACACACAGTCCACGACACACACACACTATTATATATTACTCTATAACTTTGTGGAAACGCGCGAACGGAACTCTTATAAATCTAACAGAGCTATATCTAGTGTGCGCGCGCACGTGTATGTGTGTGTGTATGTGTGTGTGTGTGTGTTCGCGGTTGGCGCGCATTGATCCCCCATAATACCCCCCTGACGGGCGCGAATGTTCGTTATTCACCTCAGAAGCCTGCATCATTAACTCAAAGCCCTCAGTAAAGTCAGCTCGGCTCTGTTTAACACCTCTCGAGAGTTTCAGGCTTCCACTCACCTGTGAATCAGTCGGCGCGTTTTCACAACACCGGAAAAACTATTCTCTTCACATGCCCTTCTTCCGACTGATGATGTCTTCCGGTCGGAATGGCTGAGGCGTTCGCGTGTTACACTGCCACCCCGCGGCCAATCCCAGAACTGCAGCAAGCGGAAGAAGAATCGAAGCGACAAAACAACAACTAATAATATCCATTTTGTTTTTTCTATAGTGTATTTATTTATATTATCATTTTATTTATCGATTATCTTCATTATTTGTGCTCCGTTCTGTAGATTTAGATGATTGGGTGTTTATTTGAATTTCGCCTTACTGCTTTTATTCTAGCCGAAATAAAACAAATAAGACTTTCTCCAGAAGAAAAAATATTAGAGGAAATACTGTGAGAAATTCCTGAATCTGTTCAACATTATTTGGGAAATATTTAAAAAGTAAAAAAAAAATCAAATGGGGGATAATAATAATTTTGACTTCAACTGTGTGTGTGTATATATATATATATATATATATATACTTAGCATATTTTTATGTATTATGATTATGTTAATGTATTAATTAAACCATTCTTAAAACAAAACGTACCCTTAAGTAACTGATCCGCCCACTGATTTATATAAAACGTTCTCTATTATAGATCATTGGATCAATAATATCACTGTAATTTATATTGAGTAATCATTAATGATAAATGTTGATGAATCAAATCATAATTGGATATTAGGGCTGCGTCTAAAACCGCATTCATCCATCCAGTGCAGCGCTGAGAAAAGTAACACAAATCACCTCATCGCGTTGGCACTCGAACTGTAACGGTTTTGAAATTATTCTTGACCTCCTTATTTCACGTCACATTAAAACTACATATTATCATGATAAGACTTTGAAGACTATAATAAAACTTAAGACTATTAAGTAAGACTACTAATAAGTTAGTTTGGCCTATTGTTATATACAAGGTATACAGCATAAATCAGGCCGTGTGTGACATAAACAGACATCGTGATTCATTTACGAGCGCCATGTTGAGGAGTAAAACAATAAACTGTAGAGCTACATTACTCTACACAGACACGCTTTATAACTGTTAACATGGACCGCAAATATTTACATCACTCATGCCTTTTAACAAAGATAACGATGCCTTTATTGGGTTTTATACAGGTTAGACTAAGGCCTCACACAGTAAGAAGGACTCTGGTTTGAGTCTCGGCTGGGTCAGTTGGTGTTTCTGTGTGGAGTTTGCATGTTCTCCCCGGGTTGGTGTGGTTTTCTCCGGGTGCTCCGGTTTCCCCCACAGTCCAAACACATGCGCTATAGGGGAATTGATCATCTAAATTGGCCGTAGTGTATGAGTGTCTCCCAATACTGGAAGGGCATCTGCTGCATAAAACATATGCTGGAATAGTTGGCAGTTCATTCCGCTGTGGTGATGAATAAATAAAAGGACTACACTAAAAGAAAATGAATGAATGAATGTTTACCATCATAACAAATGAATGCACATTTTTATTTGAATGTTTTTAATCCACAAGATCAAATTATACAGAATTCCCATTAGTGGTTACAGTAAATGACCAAAACAAACATGAAAGTCTCACAAACACAGATAAGAGAATCGGAACTGCAGTTTTCATCAAGTTTTGTACTGTTCCTGTCAGAAAGAAACCTCAAACTAAACACTGATAACAAACAGAAACCCGAGTTATGAAAACACACAGGGAAAAACACACGTAAAACTGCTCAAATAGACACAATTATCTCTGATGTTCCAAATCTAAACCACGACACGATATTCCAGACATTAAACCCCAAAAATAAGGCAAATATTAGGTCAGTTTTTGTAACAATACAGCAAATCATTATTAGGAAACATACAAAATGGACGCAGATTGAGATGTGCTACAATCATTGCATTTGGAATGCACCGAAAAATATACAAAATTAGATTTAATTTCACACAAATGATGGAATGTGAGGCGTTTCAATTTCCTTTCAATTCTACATGATAATTCCTGTGCAAAATATCAGCTCGAGGAACGCCCAACATCCTCATTCACCTCGAAATCAAATGAGAAAATCACCTTAATTTAGCATAAAAACTCATTTGATAACATTATTTTCAAATCAATGAATCCATAAGTGTAACGAAAATTGTTTATTATGTTATAAATTAATGTTTTTTTTTTTGCACTGTGATTATTTTATTTTTGATTCACAATGCACTGCAAAAATGATGCTCATAAATATAAACATCACTGTCCTAATGCAAAAAAAGAGAAACTAGTGCTGAGAAATGATTAATCGTGACTAATAGCTTACAAAATAAATGTTTGCTTACACATAATTGTGCATTCTGTGTATTTATTATTTATATATATATATATATATATATATATATATATATATATTTAACACACATACATGTGTATTAATGTATAGAATAGATATCTATCAGAAAATTATCTATACATATGAATATATATATATACAAGTATTTTGAAAGTATATACATTTATGCACGTATATAAACACACACACATATAAACCAACATTTATTTTGTATGCGATTAGTCACGATTAATCGGCGCTAATGAAAACATTCCTTTTGATTGAGTGGTCAAATATGAGGTGAATATTTGCTGGTAAGAGTCCGTCATTCACTCAAACTACACACCGTCCTCAAGATAAAGCCCTCAGACAGTGAAACACCACATTGTATTTCAATGCTTGTTCAGGAGTTTGACTCTGTTGGTTCCCTCAAAACCAGCACAAGTCAATATTAGACGTTTAGCAATGATGAGGTCCCGGAACCACAGTTATTGTGACAGTTTTTGATAAGGCAAAGCCCCTCTGTGAAACCTGATATAGAAACTCACGAGCTTTTATTGTGCAGAGCCAGTGTCCGTGTGGAGCCCGTGTGTTAGGTTAGTTTGGTGGACGTGACGTCACCGTTCTGGATCATGGGTTTCTGCTCGGCTTCTGTTGATTGGTCGAGAGCATGCTGGACCAGAGCATCTCTCTGGAACTGTTTGGCCTTGTTGTAAAGCAGAACTCCCACAAACACCATGAGTGTCCCGATGGCGGAGACCACTGTGATGGGGTTACTGAACACAATGATGCTCAGCCAGATGGACAGCGCATGCTTCACTGTGCTCGCCACGCTAGCAGACAAACACACACAACACACACAACACACACGTTATAATCTCATCAGTTTGATCACACACAAGCAGACACACACACAACACACAAGTAGACACACACACACACACACACAACACATTATAATCTTAACAGTTTATGTAATAAACTCATCTAATCAGTAATTAACTCACCTACTCCGTAGTCAACTCATCTACTTACTAGTCAACGTGTCAACTCATGTACTCATTAGTTATTGGGTCATCTTACCTACTCACTAGTCAATGAGTCAACTCAATCAACTCATCTACTTACTAGTCAACTTTTCTACTCACTAGTCAATTGGTCAACGAGTCAACTCACTAATTAACTCATCTACTTAGTAGTCAACACATGTACTCATTAGTTATTGGGTCAACTCATCTACTCTCTAGTCAACTCACCTACTCACTAGTCAATGAGTCAACTCACTAATCAACTCATCTACTCACTAGTCAACTCACCTACTCACTAGTCAATGAGTCAACTCACTAATCAACTCATCTACTCACTAGTCAACTCACCTACTCACTAGTCAATGAGTCAACTCACTAATCAACTCATCTACTTACTAGTCAACGTGTCAACTCACGTACTCATTAGTAATAGGGTCAACTCACCTACTCACTAGTCAATGAGTCAACTCAATCATCTACTCACTAGTCAACTCATCTACTCACTAGTCAATGGGTCAACGAGTCAACTCACTAACTACTCTACTTAGTAGTCAACTCATGTACTCAGTTATTGGGTCAACTCATCTACTCACTAGTCAACTCACCTACTCACTAGTCAATGAGTCAACTCAATCAACTCATCTAATCACTTGTCAACTTATATACTCACACGTCAATGGGTCAACAAGTCAACTCATCTACTCACTAGTCAATGAGACAAGGAGTCAATTCATCTACTCACTAGTCAACAGATCTACTCACTAGTCAACAGGTCAACTCATCTACTCACTAGTCAACTCATCTACTTACTAGTCAACAGGTCAACTCATTTACTCACTAGTCAACTTATCTCTTCTCTAGTCAACTCATCTACTAACTAGTCAATAGGTCAACTCATCTACTCACTAGTCAACTCACCTACTTGCTAGTCAGTAAGTAAGCTCATCTACTAAGCAGTCAACTCTTTTACTGAGTAAAGGGTGAGTACATGATGAGAGTATTTTCAGTTTTGAGTGATTTATCCCTTTAAAGATAAAGACAGTGTGAACGTTTGCAGCGTGTAGCTCACATTGTCATATTGTGTGGTGTGTGCTACGCATTATGTGTGTGAAATGTGACCTGTAGTGTGTGTGTGTGTGTGTGTGTGTGTGTGTGTGTGTGTGTGTGTGTGTGTGTGTGTGTGTTACTGACCTAAATGTGACGGGTGAGATGCGACCCATGAGGGCGTATGCAGTGACACTCTGCAAGTGGAACAGAGCCCCATCCAGCAGCAGCAGCACCACGATGTCCTGAGACAGTCTGAAGGAGCGTTCACTCTTCCCAATGCCTGGAAAGTCCTGCGGGACACACACACATTAGCAGTGGATACAGGCTACAAACAAACACACACACAAACACACTCACCTATTTTTATGTGCAATTTGGAATATTGCATAAAAGGCACATACATTTTGAGTTTGTCAAAGCATGTAAAACATGGTAAAAACATGTAAAACACTGTAAACGCATGTAAAAGAGGGTAAAAGCATGTAAAGAGTGTAAAAACATGTAAAAGGATGTAAAGCATGTTAAAAGTATGTAAAAGAGGGTTAAATCATGTGAACAATGTAAAAAGCATGTACAACAGAGTAAAAAGCATGTAAGTGTTAGTGTGTAAGAGTGCTAAAGCTTGTAAACTGTGTAAAAAGCATGAGAACAGTGTAAAAAGCATGTAAAAGAGTGTAAAACGCATGTGTAAAAGCATGTGCACAGTCTAACAAGCATGTAAAAGTGTAAAAGCATGTGAACAGTGTAAAAAGCATGTAAAATAGTGTAAAGGCATGTAAAACAGCGTAAAAAAACATGTAAAACAGCGTAAAAAGCATGTAAGAGTAAAAGCATGTAAAACAGCGTAAAAAGCATGTGAACAGTGTAACAAGCATGTAAAAAGCATGTAAACAGTGTATAAAGCATGTAAAATAGTTTAAAGGCATGTAAAACAGCGTAAAAAAACATAAAAAGCATGTAAAACAGTGTAAAAAGCATGTAAAGGAGTTAAAGCATTTAAAACAGCGTAAAAAGCATGTAAAAAGCATGTATAATAGTGTAAAAACTATGTAAAAAGCATGTAAAACAGTGTAAAAAGCATGTAAAAGAGTTAAAGCATTTAAACAGCGTAAAAAGCATGTAAAAAGCATGTGAAAAAGCATGTAAAAGAGTGTAAAAAGCATGTAAAAGAGTGTAAAAAGCATGTAAAAGAGTTAAAGCATGTAAAATAGTGTAAAAAGCATGTAAAATTGTGTAAAAAGTATGTAAAAAGCATGTAAAATAGTGTAAAAAGTATGTAAAAAGCATGTAAAAGAGTTAAAGCATGTAAAATAGTGTAAAAAGTATGTAAAGCATGTAAAAGAGTTAAAGCATGTAAAACAGTGTAAAAAGTATGTAAAAAGCATGTAAAACAGTGTAAAAAGCATATAAAAAAGCATGTAAAAGTGTTAGGCTTGTGACCAGTGTAAAACGCATGTAGAATAGTGTAAAAGCGTGCAGGACTGACCATCAGGAAGATCCAGGCCGGTATGAGCATGATGACTGCAAACGCGCTGGTGTAAAACTGAAGCTCTGGAGGACTGCACAGAAGAGAGGAAGAGTCACAGCTCTTCTGCTCATACACTCAGTGAAGAACAGCATCAGTTATCATCAACCCTACACTGCTTCTGGTTTACAGTTTGAGTCTAAATGTTCTTGTTTCGCTCTGCACATGGCTGTGTGTGGGATGTAGCGGTGGGAAAATGCGATTAAAACCATATTTAGATATGATCAACTGTTAATTCATTTTTTATCATTAGAGGATTTTAATTTTGGCTCCATTATAATATATGAAATAATAATAATAATAATAATGTGTTAGCACACGCTGGAGTTAACAGAGTAAGATGAGTGCTTCAGAAGGGTTTGTTGATTGTAAATCTTTACTAACACAGCTCAAACACTGCACACACCCCAGCTCAATGACTCCACACCACTGACCTGAACTTATACTTGTCTCCACTCAGCAGCTTCTTGGAGAACACATTCTGCAGACTGAACACAGAGACAGAGCGCATTACACCTGCGTTTCTGTGTGTGTTTGTGTGTGTGTGTGAGTGTGTGAGAGTGTGTGTGAGCGCAGCACCAGTCCATGATGTTGGTGGAGAGCGCAGCAGAGAAGCCCAGCATGTTGAAGCTGATCTCAGTGGCTGTGCAGAGCGCCAGACCCGCCATCACCGGCACCAGAGACATATTCACCCAGAACCCTACACACACACACACACACACACACGCGCGCGCGCGCGCGCACACACACACACATACACACACACACACACACGCACACGCACACGCACAAACAAACAACGTTTATGCAAATGTGTGGTTGTTTATTTGTGTTTGAGTGTGTGTCTGTGTGTATGTTTGTGTGTATTTGTGTGTGTGTGTGTGTGTGTGTGTGTGTGTGTGAGAGAAAGTGTCTACGTGCGTCTGTGTCTGCATGCGTGTTTTTGCATGCGTGTGTGTGTGTATCTGTAACTCTAGTGTGACTTGGTGTGTGCGTCGGCCTTTGTGTGTGTGCGCTTGTGTGTGTCTGCGCGCTTGTCTGTGTGTGTATATCTGTGTGCCTGTATCTGCATGTGTGTGTATGCCTGTGCTTGTGTATGAAAATCACTGTGTGTGTGTATTTGTTTGTGTGTATCAGTGTGTGAGTGTATGTCTGCATGTGTGTGTCAGTATGTGTGTGTCTGTGTATCTGTGCTTGTGTGTGTCTACATACGTGTGTGTGTGTGTGTGTGTGTGTGTGTGTGTGTGTGTGTGTATGTCTGCATGTGTGTACCAGTATGTGTGTGTCTGTGTATCTGTTTGTGTGTATCAGTGTGTGTGTGTATACATGTGTGCGTGTGTCTGCAAGTGTGTATCAGTATGTGTGTGTCTGTGTGTATCGGTTTTTGTGTGTATCTGTGTGTGTGTGTGTGTGTGTGTGTCTGCAAGTGTGTATCAGTATGTGTGTGTCTGTGTATCTGTGTGTGTGTTTGTACCTCTGTGTGTGAATGTATTAAGTGTGTGTCTGCATGTGTGAATCAGTGTGTGTGTGTGTGTGTCTGCATTTGTATCTCTGTGTGTGTGGGTATTTGCACTTGTGTGTGTACAGTATTTATCCATTTGTGTGTGTGTGCATGTGTCTGAATGTGTGTATCTGTATCAGTGTGTGTCTGCATGAGTGTGTATCTGGTATCAGTGTGTGTGTGTGTGTGTGTGTGTGTGTGTGTGTGTGTGTGTGTACCAGTGTATTCTCCCAGTATGAGGCGGGACATGATGACAGTGAATATGGGCGCCGAGCTCTTCACCGTCTCAGCGAAGGAGACGGCCACATTCTTCAGGCTGACCAAGCCCAGCACCACTGTAGTGAACCTGCAGAGCAGACAAACCAGTTCAGAGTCCCTGAGAGCGTCAGCCGTCACACCTCTACAGTCACAACACAACCCTGCCCACTATTGTCAAGCTGAAAACAACACACACACACACACACACACACACACATTCATATCCCACTACACAAACAACACTGCAGCAACACCTCAGCCACTGCGCACACACACACACACACACACACACACACGCATACATACTGAAGCGGATCCATACACATCATTACAGTGTGAAATTCTCCTTTTACATTCAAATAAATTATATAAACATACACATATTATTATTATTATTTATTTTCTTACAGCTTAGTCCCTTTATTCATTAGAGGTCACCACAGAGGAATGAACCGCCAACTATTCCAGCATATGTTTTACACTGCGAATTTTTCTAGCTGCAACCCAGTACTGGGAAACACCCATACACACTCACACACTCATTCACTACAGCCAGTTTAGTTGATCAGTTCCCCTATAGCGCATGTGTTTGGACTGTGGGGGAAACTGGACCACCCGGAGGAAACCCACACCAACATGGGGAGAACATGCAAACTCCACACAGAAGGCTCGAACTAGCGACCTGAGTGCTGTGAGGCCACAGTGCTGACCACTGAGCCACTCCTATTATTATTGTTTTATTATTTGAATAATTCATTATTTATTGAAATCTTTGAATGTTTTTACATCATTTGATCGTCTGCATGAAGCAGAATCTGCTGCAGACTTTTATTCAAGTATGGTGATATACATACAACTAAAATAGAATATTAAGTAGGGGCGGGGTTTTGTTTTTAGCCCCGCCTTTCATCTTTCACTCACAGCAAACTAACGCTTGGAGGGGGTGTGGCTACGCATATTTCACACAATCAGAAACTGCCATTGGTCAGATTTACTTTGATTAACCAGATTATCAAAACAAACAAGTGGATTAAGCTACACAGATTATTTATTGCTCACCTCAAGACTAACTATGTGCAGTTTCAAAACAAGCATTGATCATTTCAGGCTTGACTTTATCTGCTCCAAATACACAATATTAATACTTATAATAGACTTGCCTTAAATACCGTACATGTACTCAAAAGTTAACAATATATATATTTTCCCATAATAATTTGAATATTTATATTTTTTAAACAATAAAAAAATCATTTATCAAGACACAAATCCAAAAAAAAAATGCTCAGCGTAAACGAGTTTCTTAATTACAGACGACAATATTTCAGCAATATTTAAAAGGTGCCGCATGTCAGTTTGACACCCAGTGTTTAAACTAGGTATTGCACCCCTGGACGAAAACACATACAAGTGCAGGTTGTCAGATTGAGGACCAGATTGAGGTTACAATGAGACCTGCTCAGCTAATGTTTACGCTCGTAATATTTATATTATTGGCTGATTAATAACCTCATGTGGAACTCTGAATCTGCGTCTCATTTCTGAGTCTGCTACTGTCCACCAGAGGGCACGTTTCAGTCACTGACGCATGCCTAGAGAGTCTTCCTGACTGAATGAATGAAATATGCTGTTTTCCACTATCTGGCAACCCGGGTGCTGAAATATAATTGGCTAAACTGGCAGTGGGCGGAGACAAGAAATCAAAACAAAGACAGATGCTCCGGCACGTAACACACATGATCACAGCAGAATATCTGACTTCAGCATTGTGTTTCAGATAAACAAGAGTGTTCACTGAGCATGTTTCTAAATATCTCCACACACATGATGCTGTTACACTTTAGAAGAGTCAGAAACTGACATACAGCATCTTTAATACTTTATGTTTGTTATGTGGCTCCGTCATTCAGTATTGCAAGTAAATAAAGAGTAAAAGTGCACCTCATGAGTCCTACAAACAGCATGATCATGATGAAGTTGGAGGGATATTCGGAGCGGGATTTATGCTGGTACAGTGGACACGGCACAAACATCTGCACACAGCCGATCACCGTGGTGGACAGCATCTGGACGGCTCCTGAGATACATCATAAAGCACATTGAAGACCTCCTATTATGCATTTTAGAAATGACCTTCTATGTAGTGTGTAGTGAAGTGAAACATCCAGCTGAGGATTCAATCTGAAACTGCTGATCCTCAAAATAAAGAGTCGATTCAGAGTCGTTTATAAGAATCGACTCGAGTTTGAATCTTTATCTGTTTTGCGTTGACATCGATATGAATCATTCCCATATACGAGGTGATGGATGCAGGAAAACTCCAACCTGTCCGTTAAACACCAGCAGAGTGATGTAGACGTTATTGATCATGACTGAACAACTTCAGGCCTAAATGCAGTGAGCTGCTGCCATGTGATTGGCTGATTAGAAATTTGCAGAAACGAGCAGTTGGAGAGGTGTACCTAATAAAGTGGCCAGTGAGTATATTACACCACAGCCAGTAGGTCGACGCTGCGATCACAGACAGACGGTGTCTGATACAGTATAAATGTTTATAGTTTATATTATTATATTCAGGTGAAGTACCAGAGTGTGTGTGTGTGTGTGTGTGTGTGTGTGTGTGTGTGCAGCACTCACCCAGCATGCTGGGCTCTCCCTCCAGCAGTGAGAGGATGTATTTGTTGAGGAAGAGTGTGCAGAAGCTGAAGAAGTACCAGAGTGTGAGGTGTGTGAGCGCTCTGGAGCTCCAGATCCCAGCGTCGGCTTCGATCACGGTGGTTTCAGTGATGGTGATCTTCAGCACAGGCTCTCCGGGCGAGCTCTCGCTGCGGGACAGACACACACGCTCCGGACGGGAACATGACGATAATCTGGAGGAGCGCTCCCCGCCACCGCCACCGCCGCTCATGATGATGCAGGACGGAGGAAAACTAGCAGACTTTACATACTAACACACACACAGAGAGGTGGACGTCTGCAAACACAGGATAACACACTCATTAAAGGGTTCGTTCACACAAAATCCTGCCATCATTTAACCTCAAGTGCTCAAAGAAATAACCGATAGTAAAGTCTAGTGGTGGTAAAACTAGCAGACTTTACATGCAACACACACACACACACACACACACACACACACAACTACATATACATGATGTGTGTTCATGTGAGTGTGTGTGTTTATGATAACATCCTGGAGTGATCGATTCTACAGCAGGTAAAAGCAATCTGGTCTCACCGGTTAGAGTTTATAGGAGTTTATTTGAGCAACATCAGTGTATTTACAGCAGTGTGTCTCCTGATTCCAGCATTAGATTAACCACAGGAAGAGCTGAAGACAGAACTAAACCTAAACTAACACCGTCGTTCACATCTGACCACTGTTTCACACAACTACAATCACTACTGACTTTTAGAACCTTCCTGTTGTCATTTTGGGCATCACGGTGGCTCAGTGGTCAGCACTGTGGCCTCACAGCAAGAAGGTCTCTGGTTCGAGTCCCGGATGGGTCAGTTGGTGTTTCTGTGTGGAGTTTGCATGTTCTCCCCGTGTTGGTGTGGGTTTCCTCCGGGTGCTCCGGTTTCCCCCACAGTCCAAACACATGCGCTATAGGGGAATTGATCAACTAAACTGACCGTAGTGTATTATTTATTTATTAATATAATTGTCTACAGGTCAAGACATTATTTTGTATTTTGCTTTGTATTAAAGTTTCTTCAAAATAAAAGTCTCTTGGATTAAACGTGTCCTATAATGATGTCAGGTGTGTCAGTGCAAATACTGAGCGTTTACACATTTGCATATTCATGAGCTCATCCTGTCATACTTATCAACAGCACACTGCTGCATGAAGGAGATGTACACAACTGTACATTCACACACCACACACACAGATTGACTGACACACAAACTCAAACAGACAGACGCATGCGCGCACACACACACAAACACACACGCAAACACACACACACACACTCTCAAATAGACAAACATACACACACTGACACTCATACCTTACAGATCAACATATATACACACATTCACTTAAACAGAGACACAGACACTGACTGACACACAAACACACACACACACACACACCACAGATAAACATACACACAATGACTGACTGACACACAAACACACTTAAACACACACAAGTTCAAACATAAATACACCCACACACACTCACAGATAAACACTCACTCACTCACTCTCTCTCTCAGTGCTTGGTTTAATATGAATAATATCATACTCTACCCAGTGTTTTCATCACACACACGGAAGACTCCTCATCTCCGCTCCGGCGACACACTCACTCATGTGTGTGTGTGTGTGTGTGTGTGTGTGTGTGTGTGTGTGTATCAGAGGGACTCTATTGACACGTCTTCATGTGCAGAACAGCAGCAGTGCGTGTGTGTGTGTGTGTGTGTCTTTTGTCGTTTCTCTTTCTCTCTCATCAGGAGCTGATCTGCGGTCAGTGTGCTCTCCACAAACGCTTGTTTCCGGTCGCAGGAATCACTGCACACACACTCACAGCACACCGGACAACTCGCGGAAGTTTAAAACAACACAAAAGACGCAAAACGCAAAGCAGAAGAAGAAGAAGAGCAGCTATCGCCATTCACGGCGTGTTCCTGAGTGGGCGGAGTCTAGCGGACCGGAAGTTCATCTCATTGTTTGGAACCTGTCACGTGACACAGCGAACACACGTAAAAACACAACAGCCGACCTCTGTTCGCTTGTCAGGTTTAAGTGCACGAAATAATGATTTAATTCGGTCAAAACAGTAAAAAAAACATAATTCATAACAGGCATCATGTTTTTATTTATTTTTCTCTAGTGTCCACATGATCCAATTAAATTTCTGAGTAAAAAAACAAAACAAACGCAACAAACTCATGAATATTACAGTAATTAATAATAGATAATGTAGTTTTTTTAACCATACTACAGTAAAGTGTATTATACTGTATACATTGTGGTGTGTTGTTTATTACTCTATACCCTGGCCTACAACTACAGTATTGGAGCATTTGTTTATATTATACTTTAGTATAATATAGTTGTTGTGTTACCATAGCAACTGTAGAATCACCACAACAGATCAAGTAGGGTAGTTGTTGTGTTACCATAGGAACTGTAGAATCACCACAACAGTTCGATTTGTATAGTTGTTGTGTTACCATAGCAACTGTAGAATCACCACAACAGATCAATTACTATAGTTGTTGTGTTACCATAGCAACTGAAGAATCACCACAACAGATCGATTACTATAGTAGTTGAGTTACCATAGCAACTGTAGAATCACCACAACAGATCAATTACTATAGTAGTTGTGTTACCATAGCAACTGTAGAATCACCACAACAGATCGATTACTATAGTAGTTGAGTTACCATAGCAACTGTAGAATCACCACAACAGATCAATTACTATAGTAGTTGAGTTACCATAGCAACTGTAGAATCACCACAACAGATCAATTACTATAGTTGTTGTGTTACCATAGCAACTGTAGAATCACCACAACAGATCGATCAGTATAGTTGTTGTGTTACCATAGCAACTGTAGAATCAGCACAGCAGATCGATTAGTATAGTTGTTGTGTTACTATAGCAACTGTAGAATCACCACAACAGATCGATTAGTATAGTTGTTGTGTTACCATAGCAACTGTAGAATCACCATAACAGATCGATTAGTATAGTTGTTGTGTTACCATAGCAACTGAAGAATCAACACAACAGATTAAAATACTTTACTTATACTTAGTATGGATCAAAAACACTACAGTATTTACTGTAAAGTACTTTACTATTTTGATGTGTTAAAGGTAATTGTAACTTTATAATTTCACAGTTCTGTATTTAATTCGATTATTTAAATATTTTATTCTTTAGTGAACTATTCACTGTGTTTTTAGGCGTTCTCTCAATCCTCACTTTATTTCTCAGATTTCTTTGAGTTTGTCTCGCATATCTGACTTTTTCTTTTAATTTTATTTCTTGCATTTGCACAGTTATGAGCTTTACAACAACTCTGACTTTGTTTTTTGCCATTTCAACTTTATTCAGCTTTATTATTTATTATTACGTAAAAGTTGTGAGAAACAAAAGATCATGATTATCTTTGTGTGTGTGTGTGTGTGTGCGTGTGTGTGTGTGTGTGTGTGTGTGTGTGTGTGTGTGTGTGTGTGTGTGTGTGTGTGTGTGTGTGTGTGTGTGTATGTGTGTGCGTGCGTGTGTGTGTGTGTGTGTGTGTGTGTGGCAGAAACAAAATTATTATTTATGTTTTTAGTCTATGTTTTTATTTATTTGTTTTTAATAAATGGACTTGACTTTGGCTCTGTGTGAGGAAAAGACACAAAGACTCCTTTGGCTCCAGTGTGTCACATGATGATACATGAAACCCCTTCAGGCATCACTGGCACACACACACGCACACACACACACACACACACACACACACACACAATCACACACACAAACTAAACACATGATTCCGACACTGCTGTTCCAGTTATAGACAGGCATTATGAGCAATAAATTAATTAATTATGTAAATAAATAAAAACAAATAAATAAAAATAAATAAATAATGGGGTAAAATGACATATCAGCATTATATTGCTTTCAGTATTTTATTTATAGATCAAATAGTTCCTTGTCAGCCGATCTACTGAGTCATTAAAAAAGAATCGACTCAAATGGACGATTCGCTCGAACACTAATGGACTCAGTTTAGTCTAGTGGAATAATGTCGATGAAAACACGACGAGACAAGGGGAGAGAGTTTCAAATCAGGACAAATGAAAGGAAGAACAGACCAAAACACTCCATTATTTAAAGTCTGAGAGAGAAAATCTGCACACGATGAGAGGAATTGGCGCGAACGGTCAGCAGCGTTTAACTTCTCTCATTCAAAGTGTGTGTGTGTGTGCGTGTGTGCGTGTGCGTGTGCGTGTGTGTGTGTGTGTGTGTGTGTGTGGATAAACGTTTATTTCTCTTTATATCTCACACAAGACTCATTTCAGTTTTAAATTTGCCTCATTTGATGTTGTTTCTCAGTTGTATATTATAAAGACTCGCTTTATATAAATGTTTATAAACTCAAATGTTTATATGTGAGCTTTAAGATGAATGAACCACAGATCAGATCATTTGGTGGTGTTGTACTTCTGACAAATCTCCTGAATATTGCTTTTAAAAAGTGATTTCTGAAAATCTGGGCACTATATTAGATGATTAGTCTTGTGTTGAGGGTGTAAACCTGAGATGGATCGGAAGTAGATCTGGTTTGAGTGTGAACGCTCTCATTGATCCGCTTCTCTTCTGCTTTATCTACTCATCAACATTCAACATTTATTGCCAGTTGTTGCTGATTTATGTTTGTTTTTGTCAAAAGCATGGCGGCACGGTGGCTCAGTGGTGTCGCACTGTGGTCTCACAACAAGAAGGTCTCTGGTTCGAGTCCCGGCTGGGGGGGAAACACATGCGCTATAGGGGAATTGATGAACTCAATTGGCCTTAGTGTATGTGTGTGAGAGAGAATGAGTGTGTATGGGTGTTTCCCAGTACTGGGTTGCAGCTGGAAGGGCATCTGCTGTGTAAAACATATGATGGAATAGTTGACGGTTCATTCTACTGGAGCGACCCCTGACTAAGCTGAAGAAAAATGAATGAATGAATGAATTTGTCAGATTAATACCAAAGGTGAATCGTTTGCGTGCTGACGTCATTCTTCATCTCTCCATCTAACCCTTTGATTCATCCTTCGTTCTGTTGATCTGTTTTTCCCGTCTGCAAACACACACTGCCGGCTTTGTTCTTCTCCTCTTTCATCATCCCCTCTTCCTCTGCCATCTCTTTCTCCAGCTCTTCCTCTGGGGGTTTTGGGGATAAAGAGTGCTGACGTTAACAGATGAAATCCACAAATCATCCTCTGCTTAAAACATATGCTGGATAAGTTGGCGGTTCATTCCGTTGTGGCGACCCCAGATTAATAAAGGAACTAAGCCGAAAAGAAAATTAATGAATGAATGAATGGTTAAGTTTAAAATATTTGGAGCTTTGTTTGGTTATTTTTAACCTTTATTGGGTTATTTATGAATAACTCAACAAGCTGGGTTAAACATTTGGTGCTTTGCTGGGTTATTTTTAATCTTCATTGGGTTATTCATGAATAACTCAACAAGTTGGGTTAAACATTTTGAATTTCAACAGTCAACTGATTTAACTGACTCAGAACAGCTGCAACAAGGCATTTGCGCCCACAGAACTGCCGCTCTCTGGATATTTCCTCTTTGTCGGACCATTCTCTGTAAACCCTAGAGATGGTTGTGCGTGAAAATCCCAGTAGATCAGCAGTTTCTGAAATACTCCGAGCAGCCCGTCTGGCAGCAACAACCATGCCACGTTCAAAGTCTCTTAAATCCCCTTTAAATAAAGTAGTGTTGTGTATCTGAGACAAGGATAACTGAATTTATTGAATGCAAGAGTTGTTGTAACCATAGACTGTAAAATATATGGGCGTAGTATCCGTGACGTCACCCATAGGTTTCTGAAGAGCGCAAAAGAAGCCACAAGTAGGCGCGGCCAACCGTCGCCATTTTGTTCGCGCGTCATCGCACCCACGGCGGGATACCAAACAAGGGCAAAGAGGCGGAGAGTGGGCGGAGCTACAGACACCTGCTGGAACTTTGCTTGGACCTGGCAGACAGACTTTACTTTGGGAGAAACGCTTAATACTTTATTACCTGCGACTCGTTTGTGTTCTGACCACATGTGCTTGGCTGTACACTATATCAATAAAGTGTTTAGACTTTTAAAAACACTGTAGTAATACATTGAGCCACTAAACATTGTTCTTATGACGTTTTTCTACAGGAGGAAAACGCAAATTACTTCCAAACACTTCAGATATAGTGTGTGTGTTAGTAAATGCAAGACTATTGATAAAATCCAGCACAACACTGTATGAAAACGC
>NC_079442.1:446217-453717 GCF_903798145.1 Danio aesculapii | reverse complement strand
CTGAACATAACCTGAACAAATCCTAAACATTACCTGAACAAATCCTGAACATTACCTGAACAAATCCTAAACAATACCTGAACAAATCCTGAACATAACCTGAACAAATCCTGAACATAACCTAAACAAATCCTGAACATTACCTGAACAAATCCTGAACATAACCTGAACAAATCCTGAACATAACCTGAGGAACTGTAATGAGTGCGCACTATTCTGTGGTCAGACGGATAAACGCGTCTAGTGCTACAGAACTGAACCCTGCTGGGAGTCTGATCCACTGCCCTGATTGTTTTATTTTTATTTATTTCTCCACTTCTGATTTCAGCACATGTCCCCTGTGTGCAGAGCAGATCGCTGCAGTAGCTCATTATGAATTAAACGCCTGCACATCTGAGTGAAATATTGATGCTGTGTTTTGTCCGTGTCCTCAGAGGCGTCTGATGAGGCATCTGATGTCTCCGCGAGGTGTGCATGCATTCGTATGGCCTGATTATGGCATTATGACATGCTTATGAACACAGGAGCAGGCTTCATGGTTCAGATAGTAATGGTGTCACACTTACAGTAGGCGCAGACGCCTCAGAGCAAGAAGGTCACTGGGTCAGTTGGTGTTTCTGTGTGGAGTTTGTATGTTCTCCCCGTGTTGGTGTGGGTTTCCTCCGGGTACTCCGGTTTCCCCCACAGTCCAAACACATGCGCTATAGGGGAATTGATCAACTAAATTGGCTGTAGTGTATGAGTGTGTGAATGAGTGTGTATGGGTATTTCTCATTGCTAAGGGCATTCGCTGTGTAAAACATATGCCATTACGCTAGTTTGTTGTGAAAACCTGGCAACCTTGATGCTAACATACTGTAATTGATCTGAAGTACTCCATTAGAATAACTATTTCTTTTTATTAACATTAGCATGTCCTCATATCTCCAATTCAGGAGGAAGTGTGTCACAGTAGTGTTTCAGTGAGGAACTCTGTGCTTTACTATTCATTTAAATAACTGTCTGCTGTGGACTTCTATAATGACTTCTGTTCACTCAAAATAGGAAACTCTGTCATCGTTTGCAAACCTCTATGGCTTTTCTCATAGCTTAATTCTGCTTTGTTTATTATTTACCAATAAAGCAGTTCCTAATTCCCCTTTCTCAAACATTACACCACTAAACCACCGTCACGCTTTCCCAGAGAGCGTCATTATTGACCAGCTCACTGCGTTCACAATCTAAAGCTGTGTTTCTTTTAATGCTGCTCATGGTTTTATTATCAATTAACCTAGAGCTCACTTCTGGGGCCTGTACCATGATGCTAGCTGAACAAACTCAGGATTACAGGATAAGGTTAGAGTTACTAAACTAACAATTAATTAAAATAATTCATTAAAATTAAACTGTCACTCATTGTCTTAAAACTCATGAACAGTACATATTAGATAACTTGACAGAGAGAGAGAAAGTGAGAGTTGTTCTAGGAGAGAGTGATGTTTAATCCAGGACATAACCTGAACAAATCCTGAGCACAACTTGAACATACACGGAACATATCCTGAACAAATCCTGAACATAAAGAGAACATAACCTGAATATTAACAGGACATAACCTACACATAACCAGAACATAACTTGAACATAAACAGAACACAACACAAACGTAGCATGAGTCTTTAATCCAGGACATAACCTAAACATAATCAGAACATAAATGGACATAAATTGAATATAACCTGAGTGAGAGTGATCAGAGAGTGATCTTAAATAACCAGAACATATCCTAAACATAATCAGAACATAAATGGACATAACTTGAACATAACCTAAACATAAACTAAGTGAGAGTGATCAGAGAGTGATCTTAAATAACCAGAACATATCCTCAACATAAACAGAAGATAAAAAGAACATAACCTGAACATAAACAGGAGATATCTTGAGCATAAACGGAACATGAAAAAAAAAACTTGAAAATAACCAGAACATATACTGAGCATAACCTGAACATAACCTTACCAGAACATATCCTGAACATATCCTGGACATAAAGAGAACATAAGTTGTACATAAACAGAACATAACCCGAACATATTCTGCAATATAGTCTTGCTTACTGTTGCTTATCCTCTTCAAAACTCATAAACAGTTTATATTCATTAAATTGACAGAGAGAGAGAAAGTGCCTGGAGAAGATTGTGTTTTTAATCCAGAACATATCCAGAACACATCCTAAACATACACTGAACAGAACCAGAACATATCCTGAACATAAAGAGAACATAACTTGAACATAAATAGAATATAACCCAAACATTTCCTGAACATAAAGAGAACACAACTTGAACATAAACAGAACATAACCTGAACATATCCTGAACATAACTTGAACATAAACAGAACACAACCTGAACATAACCTTAGTGTGAATGATCACAGAATATTTAATCCTGGACATAACCAGCACATAACCTGAACATAATCAGTACATAAAGTGGACATAACTTAAACATAAACTGAACATATTCTGAACATATCCTGAGCATAACTTGAACATAAACAGAACACAACCTGAACATAACCTTAGTGAGAATGATCACAGAATATTTAATCCAGCACATAACCTGAACATAATCAGAACATAAATTGGACATAACTTAAACATAAACTGAACATGTTCTGAACATATCCTGAGCATAACCTGAAAATATCCTGAAAATACACAGAACTTAAAGAGAGCATAAGCAGAACTTAACACAAACATAACCTGAACACAACCTTAGTGAGAGTGATCAAAGAGTGATCTTTCATCCTGAACATATCCTGAGCATAAACATATCATAAACATAATCAAATACAAACTAAATATCCAGAACATAACCAGACCCAGATATAAAAGATACCCTGACGACATAGAGTGATTTAAAGCTGTGCTACCTTCATGGTACCTAAAAACCCAAGATTGGTCTCCCATCCTCTTCAAAACTCACCTACAGTTATGTTAGTCAACCCGTGAGCAGAATATTGGAGTATTGGATTGTAGCTCGGGGACGGTCAGTGATTGAGCGCTTCTGTCCCTCTGCTCTGATACTGATTTTTCCATCCCTCCCTCCTGCTGTCAGCGGTTGCCACGGCGACTCTCGGCGGCACTATTGTGGAGCTCTGGTGTGTATTGTTCGGTTGTGTGAAAGACGGAGGGGGATTTGGGGACAGAGAGAGAGAGGGGGGAGGAGAGAGAGAGAGGTTTAACTACTTTACACAGTTTACTTCACATTCTGAATCAATATACAGACATTCTCATAAATAAATGAAAAATAAGCACTCATAACGCTTCATTAACACACCATATTTCACAAAAACACATGTATGACAATGATTAATAATATGCAAATTCAGTCTTTAACCTCCCTGCATCAACATTTCCTCACGATCTGCATCGGCCAATAGTAGCCCTTTATTTTAAGTGAGAGAGAGAGAGAGAGTGGCTAGAGGAGGGGATCAACACCGGCTCTTCCTCCTCCTCTCAGACGCTTCACACACACTGGATCTGTACGAGTGTGTATGAGTGTGTATCGTGGAGCTCTCAGCTGGTGAGTGGTGTTTATTTTCTCTGTGTGCTGTAGAGATGTTTGTGTAGTGCTGGTGTGTGTGTGTGTGTGTGTAGTATCTGCTCTTCTGTTGACTGGTGCGCTGCTGGTTTAGCCTGTTGAAATATACATGTTCACCTTGCATGATTTATTGAGAGATGTGTGCTGTGCTGCTGCTTATGATGGTGTTTCACTCTCTTCAGTGTGCTTTATGGTGGTTTCTGAGAATGATTGTAGGTTTATATATGATGTAGTGCTCTTACTGTCTTCAGTGATGATACATCTGCAAATAAATGTTAAACATCATAGTGTTGCTTTAGAAATATCTGCATTTGTTTTAATTTAGAATCATTTATAGGTGATCCTGCATGGGCCACAAAAATAGTCATAAGTGTTAGTAGTTTATGAGATTTACACATTATATTTTCTGTTGTTGTATAATTTGTGAGGGACAACATTTATCAGATATGTAACTATTGAACATCTGGAATCTGAGGGTTTATAAACATCGAAACACTGAGAAAATCACATGTAAAATTGTACAAATGACGTTCTCAGCAATGCACAACACTGATCAAAGATTGAGCTTTGGTTCATTTGTGGAAGGAAATGTACAAAATATCTACATGGAACATGATCTTTACGCAATATTCTAATGATTTTTGGCAAAATAAAAATCTATAAAGTTGACGAATACAATATATTTTTTGATTATTGACAAAAATACACCCATCGTTATGCTCTGAAAGTGTTATTTGATACCTTTTTACTTCATTTTAGTATAAAATTAATAAAAATATAAAATATTTCATCCATTCATTTTCCTTCAGCTTTATTCATCAGGGGTCGCCACAGCG
Source organism: Danio aesculapii (assembly GCF_903798145.1). NCBI lineage: Eukaryota > Metazoa > Chordata > Actinopteri > Cypriniformes > Danionidae > Danio > Danio aesculapii. The sequence goes on along the minus strand of NC_079442.1, from coordinate 449,291 downwards.
GAATGAACCGCCAACTATTCTAGCATACGTTTTACACAGCAAATGCCCTTCTGGCAGCAACCCAGTAATGGGAAACACCCATACACACTCACACAGACTCATACACTACGGCCAATTTAGTTGATTTCCACGGGGAGAACATGCAAACTCCACACAGAAACGCCAACTGACCCAGCCGAGACTCAAACCAGCGACTTTCTTACTGTGAGGCCGCAGTGCTAACCACTGAGCCACCGTGCTGCCTTATAAAATATTTATCTTTATAGATTAACTTTTCTATCTTACTCCTTACATTTTATGAGTTTATGAAGTTCTACTGTATTGTGTATATATTAATTTATACAATCACAACTACACTGAAATCAGCTCAATATGGTTCATTCCTGGAAGATCTCACATTTACAGTGTAGTGTAAATCAGACTTTGCATTACTCTTGTTTATCAAACCCCAGCCCATGTTGAGCAGCTCATCCTGTTCATGATGTAGAGCTGATATGATCCAGTAATGTGCTTTTAGAGTCGAGTTCAGAAAACTGAAGTGATTTCACCCCCAGACTCACAGAGACGCCAGTCTGCATGAGCTCTTTACATTTAAACCAACCATCAACCAGCCACTCACAACTCCTTAGCAACACCTTAGCAACCACACAGGGCTACGGTAACCTCAAAAACCTTAGCAACCACACACAGGGCTACGGTAACCTCAAACACGTTAGCAACTACACAAAGAAACCTGATGAACTCCAACACCCTAGCAACCAAACATAGGGCTATGGTGACCCTAAACACCCTAGTAACCACACACAGAGCCATGGTGGCTCCAAACACCCTAGCAACCACACACAGAGCCCTATTGATCTCAAACACTCTAGCAACCAAACACAGAGCCCCGATGACCTTAAACACGCTAGCAACCACACAAGAGTCCCGATTACCTCAAACACCCTAGCAACTAGACGCAGGGCAACAGTGATCTCAAACAACCTAGCAACCACACAGGGCCATGGTAAAGCCAAACACCCTAGTAACAACACGCAGAGCCCTCATGATTTCAAACACCCTAGCAACCACACAAGAGCCCTCATGACCTCAAACACCCCAGCAATCACACAGGGCCATGGTGACCCCACACCCTAGCAACCACACGCAGAGGCCCAGTGACCTCAAACACCTTAGCAACCACACAGGGCCCCGGTGGCCTCAAACATCTTAGCAACCACACACAGAGCTCTGATGACCTCAAACACCATAGCAACCACACACAGAGCTCTGATGACCTCAAACACCCTAGCAACCACAAACAGAGACCCCAAACCATGATTTCTCCTTTACCAAACTTGACTGATTTCTATGAGAATCTTGGCTCCATGCTAGTTCCAGTAGGTCTTCTGCAGTATTGGTGATGATTGATGCAGATCAACAGATGATTCAGCAGAGAAATCCACCTTCTGACACTTTTACACATGATCAACTAGAAGTCAAGTTATTATGTGTTACTCTTACAACTGGAGGATTCAGACTTCTGTCAGGTAGTGTACATTTAGGTGAACAATTATTGCATGTAAGGTCTCTGGGCGTTCTATATGCATGTCTGAGGTTGACACAGATTTCGGCTGCTGATCGGTTGTCATAGTAACAGTCATGCTGGACACACACACACATTCTCTCTCTCATGTTCATGTTCAGATGGCTTTATTGGCTTGACTTGTCAATATGGAATATAATCACCGTGGTTCACCGTGTTGTTGTCAGTATTGTGGTCACATTAAAACTAACCAATATGCAGAACACTGCACCAGGGGCGGACTGGGTCAAAAATTCAGCCCTGGCACTGTAGCCACAGCAGCCCACATTACCACACCGACACACGGACACGCACATTCACTACTTTTATTGGTGTACAGATGGTGATATAATATAAGCAGTAGCGCATGTGATAGATATTTAAACATGTAATGTATGTGACTGGAACATAAGCAACCCATATATATCAAATTTATACACACAGTAAAACTAAAGAACAATATAATCTGTGAATCTTGTAGAGTCTGTGTGCTGTATGTCGTTCCTCTGCTATTACTTATGATAGGAGTAACCTGTGAATGTGTGAATGTGATTTCATGTTTTACTTTAAACACTAGCTATGTATTCAGAGATCACTACAAATGCCTACAGTACTATGGCTTTAGCTAAAGGTTCTTTTGCATGTCAGATTATATTACTAGTACAGTAGAATACAGCAGTCTGTACAGCCTAAATCCCATGTTATCTGCTCATAATGACATTTTAAAATGTACAGGAGCTCTACGCTAAGCTTACTAATAAACACAGCGTAGGTTACTGTCAAGTAGTGTGAGAATAGTGTGAACGGTGTCAAAATTACTTAGTATATTTTAGCTTAATGACTTATATATTTTCTGTTTTCTTCTGACCTCCTCTACTGCGCTACTGTTCTCGGTTGCAGCAGCCCAATTTAAACCTTTCAGGAATATTTCAGTTCATTTCCTGCATTTGGCAGCGTCTGATTTTAGAGCCCTTTTTTCCTTTTTTTGTAGCTTTTCAGCACCGCCTTTTCTTTTTTTAATGGTCCATCTCTGACAATTAGCTTGTGTTGCACCTATTGTTAGTTTGGCATAACCCTGCGTAACCTCTGAGTGGGTTGGCTCCTTTCGAAACCAGCCGGCCCTCACAGATTGGGGCAAATGCTTAACATTTAATATTATTATTATTATTATTATTATTATTATTATTATTATTATTATTATTATTATTATTATTATTATTATTATTATTAATATTATTATTATTATTATTATTAGTAGTAGTAGTAGTAGTAATAATATTATTATTATTATTATCATTATTATTATTATTTATTATTATTATTATTATTATTATTATTATTATTATTATTATTATTATTAATATTAATATTATTATTATTATTATTATTATTATTATTAGTAGTAGTAGTAGTAGTAGTATTAATATTATTATTATCATTATTATTATTATTTATTATTATTATTATTTATTATTATTATTATTATTATTATTATTATTATTATTATTAT
>NC_079442.1:426217-441217 GCF_903798145.1 Danio aesculapii | reverse complement strand
CACACAGATGAATGTCAGGATGCTTGTTAGTGAGTGTCAGTTGTTCTCCTGGGAGGAAGTCTTGATTTCTGCTTGAGCAGCTCTGACGGCTCTATTGAAGAAGCATTATTCACATCAGTGATGAACCAGACAGAAACATAGTGTATGTCAATCAGTGCTTTTGATTTCTCACTTAAAGGCACAGTGCACCCTTAAAAGGTAATCTGGAGATGAAATAAATACTACAGAGGTCAATAGCTGCGTTTATTCCAGCATTCTTCAGAATATCTCCCATTTGTGTTCAGCAGGAGAGAGAAACTCAGACAGGTCTGCAAGAAATAAAGGATGAGTAAATGATGACATAATGTTCATTTTTGGGTGTACTGTCTCTTTAAGAGCATAATAAATCATCACAATCATTTTGTGCATGCAGGGATGATCAAGAATAATACAACGGGAGCTTCAGGATTAGTGTGATTGTCTCTGTATGACAGATGGCTGAGCAATCAGACGGACTGATGATGATGATGTCAGCTGAAATTAAAGAGCTGGAACAACTGGAACCACACCTTTCATTTCTGTTTGGACCGATATTTAGAATAACATGTGTTAATGAGTGACGCTTCATTAAACCCTGAGCATGAGTTTGAGGGAGGTGGATGAGATCTAATTCTCTGCTGACAAAGCCTTCTGAGATAGCATAATAGCTGTCATTTATAGTCATTACTAGTGTTTTTGAAGCTTACTATAATCATTTAGTCATTTATAATGTACAAAACATAGTAATTACGCCTCTGTGTTAATGAATTCTCCAGCATACAGGAATATTAACTATAGTAAACTGATAAACACTGTAATAAACCCTGTAGTATTTTGTTTTTACTGTAGTAAACACACACACACACATAGCAACCAATCAATAGTTACCATAGCAACTGTAGAATCTCCACAACAGATCAGTTAGTATATTTGGTGTTACCATAGCGACTGTAGAACCACCACAACAGTTTGATGAGTATAGTTGTTGTGTTACCAAAGCAACTGTAGAATCACCACAACAAATCGATTAGAATAGTTGTTGTGTTACCATAGCAACTGTAGAATCACCACAAAAGATCAATTAGTATAGTTATTGTTACCATAGCAACTGTAGAATCACCACAAAAGTTAGATTAGTGTAGTTGTTGTGTTACCATAGCAGCTATACAACCTTCACAATAGATCAATTAGTATAGTTATTGTGTTACCATAGCAACCGTAGAATCACCACAACAGTTAGATTAGTGTAGTTGTTGTGTTACCATAACAACTGTAGAATCACCACAGCAGATCAATTAGTTTAGTTTGTTGTATTACCATAGCAACTGTAGAATCACCACAAAAGATCAATTAGTATAGTTATTGTTACCATAGCAACTGTAGAATCACCACAAAAGTTAGATTAGTGTAGTTGTTGTGTTACCATAGCAACTGTAGAACCAATACAGCAGATCAATTACTATAGTTGTTGTGTTACCATAGCAACTGTAGAATCACCACAACAGTTAGATTAGTGTAGTTGTTGTGTTACCATAGCAACTATAGAATCACCACAACAAATTGAGTAGAATAGTATCATAGCAGCTTTACAACCTTCACAATAGATCAATTAGTATAGCTATTGTGTTACCATAGCAACTGTAGAATCTCCACAAAAGATAAATAAGTATAGTTATTACCATAGTAACCCTAGAAACAACACAACAGTTTGATTAGTGTAGTTGTTGTGTTACCATAGCATCTGTAGAATCTCCACAACAGCTCAATTAGTACAGTTGATTTGTTACCATAGTAACTGTACAACCTTCGCAACAGATTAATTTCTATAGATGTTGTGTTACCATAGCAACTGTACAATCACCACAACAGATCAATTACTATAGTCGTTGTTACCATAGCGACTGTAGAATCACCACAGCAGATTTCTTCAAGTGTTTTACTATAGTATCGGTTCAACACAGGATTTACTTGAACTTTTTTCCTTTAACAGCATCCATAGTTTAATGCTTGTAATTGAAATATAGTGATTAAATGATAGACCTACGCATTGATTTAGTTTTTCAACTGTAAAACCAGATAAATATATGTGTAAATGTAAGCACATACACAAGACATACTGAAAAACGGCTGTTTTTATTCCAGCATTCTTCAGTATATGTTCATTAGTGTTCAACAGAAGAAAGAAACTCCCACTGGTTTGGAGGATGATGATGACAGAATTTGGGTTTTAGGGTGCACTGTCCCTTTAAATGTGGTGAGTTTATAATGGCATGACATTTCACACCCAGACTGGATTATCGAAATTAAATGTCTTAATGCATAAGGTCAATTCTGACTCCAATGAGCTCAATCTAAACACACACACGCACACACACACACACACACACACACACACGGGTGCGCACACACACAATGACTAGCATGCAAAGTGGGTTGGGCAGGTAAAACACTGTTAACAACAGCACGTGCAGTCAGAGTGAGATCAGTGTGTCACCTGCACAGGTGTGTGTGTGTGCTTTATCTATTCATGAGTTAACAGGGAGGAGACTGAACTCTCTGTCTCTCTCACACACACTGAGGCATATGAACAAGACTACAAGCAAAGTAAGTGTCTTCCTCTAACTTACAGCACTAGACGCTTTATTTACTTTAGCTCAGAATAACTCTTCTCATTCTAAAACAGACTCTGAAAGTGTCTTTATAATGTCATACGGGTCTTTAAAAGAGATCTGAGGACGGATGTTTGAGTGTGCATTGAGAACTGGTAGTTTTGATGGCAGTTTGTTAAAGACACAGTACATCCTAAAATAAATAAAGCCCAATCTGTCATCATTTACTCTGATCAAACTTGTCTGAGTTTCTTCTGTCGAACACAAAAGGAGATATTCTGAAGAATGCTGGAATTAAAACACATCCACCTCTATAGTATTTTTACTGTGATCTCAATGGCTGCTTCTTTTCAACATTCTTCAGAATATCTCCCTTTGTGTTCGAACAGAAGAAAGAAACTCAGACAGGTTTACACCCTCGTGACTGTGAGGAAATGATGAGTGATTTAATTAAGTGTGTGTACTGTGGCTTTAAGTGGATATCCGCTGTCTCGGTGGTCCTGATGAAGCTCCAGTCTCTCTAACATAATGAGATGCAAATATATTTAACGAAGGAACGTGCTAGTTAGATATTGTGTCTATGTCTTTTAAATAAAAAACTATTCTTTGAAAGAGTATACTGTCAGCAGGGTTGTTATAATTATATTATTTGTTTATAATTATTTTTTTGGGGTATAAATAAGGGTATAAATAAGGATCGGCATAGGATCATGAGGCGGAATCGAACTCGGGTCACCGGAGTGCATGTGTCGACAAACTAACCACACTAACCACACTACAAATTATTAACGTTATCTAAATGTGCTTCAAATTATATTAATAATTAAGAGAAGAATACTACTTTAAAAAAGTGATTTCATATTGATTAAAATTATATTTATGATATTTATAGGGCATCCGCTGCTTAAAACATATGCTGGAATAGTTGGCGGTTCATTCCACTGTGACTAATCCGAAAAGAAAATGAATGAAATAGCATCATCCAATAATTATGTTCACCTACTGAACAGCTCTTCAGAATCGAAAATGTTTTTAAAAGTGTTCATGTTTTTATAAGGAAGCCTGCTGAATTGTCAGGGGTTTGTCAACCAAGAATTTAGGGTAATTGTTTGTTGAATTCGTCTGCTTTTTCTAAACATAGCACATATCGAAACTGTGACCCTAAAACCGTGATACACACCCCACCCTTAGTGTCAGCTGTGTATTGTTTTAGGTTTAGCAGGAGGATGAAGATCAAACCATTTCAGCAAGACAATAATCCAAAACCAAGGAGACTCTCAGATGCTTTCAGAGAAAGAAATCAAGCTGTAGAATGGCCCAGCCAATCACCTGATCTGAATCCAATAGAGAATACAGAATAAAGCTCAGATCTGATAGACGAGACCCACAGAAGCAAGAAACTCACACCTGAGCAGTGCAGGAGGCTTCATTCTCCATATGATAGGCGTCTGTAAACTACTTATATAATATGAGCTGAACCAACACAATTCTTAATGTTTTTGTTGGACAACTTAATTGTTTCATGTTCAGTTTACTTACGTTTGTAAAAGCGAATTGAGTTGGGACAGCATGACAGCGTTTTTCACAAGACCAAGGAGACTCTCAGATGCTTTCAGAGAAAGAAAATCAAGCTGTAGAATGGCCCACCCAATCACCTGATCTGAATCCAATAGAGAATACAGAATAAAGCTCAGATCTGATAGACAAGACCCACAGAAGCATCAAGATTTAGACACTCTGTTGAAGTCTGTGAGAAACTCACACCTGAGCAATGCAGGAGGCTTCATTCTCTATATGAGAGGCGTCTTTAAGCTACTTATATAATATGAGTTGAACCAACACATTTCTTAATGCATGACAGCGTTTTTCACAGTGTGTGTTTTCTGTTCCTCCAGATTTGTCTCCAGCATCTCTGCAGTACCGTGGATCACTAGAACAACCTCAGAAGATAAAGAAGGTTCCGCCCCCTCTCAGGACATGCCCCGCCCACACCCAAGAGAGGCCACGCCCCAAAGCACAGAAACCCGACGGTAATATTAACTCATTTCAACAGCAGATCTAAAAGCAAACACTGATCTTATTTTATCACCCCAACAGCTCTGCTATTAGTTTCAGAACACTGGTGTGTGTGTGTGTGTGTGTGTGTGTGTGTGCATTATTATGGTGGCTATTCTGCAAAACAGACAGAGGAAGGAAGTGCGCACACTATCTGCTTCCTGAATTCAGCGCCGCTTTTAATCCGTTGCAGTATTATCTCTGTACTTTTCCTTCATTTCTTCATGCATGTCCTCCCATCAGCTCCTCACACTCATTTCACACTGTTTGTGCGCTCATGCATGTCCATCTTTTACACTCTATTCTCTCTCTCTCTATATATATGTGTGTGTGTGTGTGTTGCTGTGTAACCACAGCACTTTCCGCACGCTCATCTCCACTTCCTGTTCTCATTCAGGAAGCTGCAGTGTCTCTCCATCTTTCTTCTTCTTCTGCTGTGTGTGTGTTTTCTTCAGGATTGGGCTGTTGAGTATGGAGGGCTGATGCTGATGCTGTGTGTTGTGTGTGTGTGTGTCAGTGCCTCCTAAGCCCGTGCACCTGCTGTGTGGAGCTGGTGTTCCTGTTCCCCGTACGCCTGCCCGAGCTGGAGACCCATCTGCTGGGCTCGTCCACAGCCTCCACTGCTCCCGGTGAGTGCAGAAACACACACACATACACACTATACACACTATACCACCATAGAGTGGTGTTTGGAGTATGTCCGATATTGATATATGTGTATATAGTGGTCACAATATAGTGGATTCAGCGTGGATATCGCAGTGTGTGAGTCTGCAAAAGTCACATCGCAGGATCTGAGTGTCATGTTAATATATTAATAACACATGAGCTAATCTTATAGGTTATAATAGTGTGAAATGTTTGTGTTTAGGTGTGTTTTAAACTGATTTTCAACTATTTAGGCACAATAAATCGCAAAGTTTGCAACCTCTAACAAAGATTAATTGTGTTTAACCCTTGTGTTCTGCTCAGACTGACTCCCCTTTGGTGATGTTGGTGCTGATTTTGCCCCATTGACTTCCATTATAATCACATTTATTGATTGCAAAGGCATGACAGCAGATCATCATGCATTCTTGAGTGTTGCTGGTTTTCCCTGTTGAGAAGAAGACAATGTATAAGTGTTGATCAGTTCAGTATTAACCCTTTAGATAGGCCTGTGCTGAAGAGTTTGTAGATTGTCAGTCTCTGGGTTGTTGAAGACGGTCAGCTTTTGCTCTGGTTCTTACAGATGCTGTACATACACTGAGTTTACAACAGGCTGAAGTCAAACCTGCTCATATTAAAGGGCTCCTAGGATGCAAAATCAACTTTTGTGAGCTGTTCTGGGGTGCGTTTCCCAAACAACAACAACGTAACTCACAGCTGAACTATTATAGTACGATGCATCGTTTGGCAAACGAGCGATGTAGTGATGAGTGTTTCCCAAAACATGTAGTTTCTCTATCGCAGATCCAACGTTTGAACCACGTTAGTTATAACGTAAAACGTCCATATTGATGCTCTAAACGTAGTGGAGGAGCTACTTCTTTAGAGAAGAACTCCATCATTAATTTATGCAAATTATTTGTGTTTTACACGCACACGCATTTAAAATAAAATCCAATATTAGCTTTGGTAAAAGCATGCACTGGCTTTCCATATTAATTCAAATGTATGTATGGCACATATTTACAAATATTATCGAGAACATTACATATTCTAAAACATAAAATCACTTACAAAAGCTAACACATACTCTAATCTCATATATAAATCATATAAATAAATAAATAATGAGGGGATTTATTAACAAATTAAGTTTAATATTTATTATTTATTAGGAAGTGAAAAAAAATCCTACTTTAATAATAATATTAATGATGACGATGATGATGATGATGATGACGATGATGATGATGATGAGTAGGATATTGTTTTTTATTTATTATTTTGAAAAGTCTACTTTTACAGTTTGACACATGCAAACCACTGCAGAAATGTTCTAACCAGCAGGCTCATGTCATTTACAGTACAGATACTTAATAAATAGCCCACTATAAAATAACAGCAATAACGTATGCTGTGTGTTCTGTTTCCACAAGCTTTGGAGACGTAACATAAATTCCATAAGTTCCCATAGCTAGACCCACACGGAATCTGTGCGCGCAGAAATTTCTGCAGATTTTCAGCCCATGGTTGAGTCTATTTATTTATTTGTGTGTAAACTTATATTTATTCAGTTTTTAAATTAATTTCAGCAACATTACTGACTAATATGAAAGCGTTCATTTGATTTATTTACAATACAGTTTGCAATCGCTGTTTTTTTTGTAGATATATTGTAGATATGTTATATGAGAGACTTGCTTTGTTTACCAAATAAATGGATCTAATCTGCATTGTAAACAATAAAAAAAAATGTATTTAATATATTAAGTTTTAGTTATGGTACTCCCAAAATCATTTCGCATAAATTTCCAGATTTTTCACAATATTCTGCGCAGAAATAGCAAAAAATGTCGTCAGATTCTGTCTGGCCACACCTATAGCTTTCGTCATGAGCCATGGCTGTGTTCAAAATGACATCAATCTTTTTAAAGTGCACTGCGAAGGGAGCGGTAAACATGAAGATCGCTAAAACTGAACTGTGAAAATACTTTGAAAGCAGATTACACCTAAGAGAGACGACTTTAATGCTTTATTTGAGTAATTCCAAGTTTAAATGTTGTGAATAGGGCATAGGGGGGATAACTGGGAATAGAACACAGCCAGGAACTCTGTTTCTTACTACAGCTCCAGAGGTGTAGTCGCGAGCATACAAGATTGGCGCAGTTTGCGAATGTTCATTGGAATGATGGATTTGGGAAACGCCAAATCAACAAACCATGTGTGTAACAACGCAACTTACGCCTTTAGTTAGCTAACCATGGTTATCGTAAACGCACCCACGGACAAAACTATGTAGTATAGTGTGTCCACAGTCATACTGGAGTGATAGAAACACAATAAGTCTCTTATTTCAATTTTTCTGATGTTAAAATAGGATCTAAATCCCAGTGATTTTTGAGGCCAATCACAACGTGACGCTGGAATGCGGTTTTCCCCGCCCACCCCACCACAAACACATCTAATAACCGTACTGTGGTGTTCTTGACTCATAAACTGGATCTCTGCTTCATCCATGTCTGTCTCTATCACTGACTGCTGTTTATCTGACGTAAACACAGGAGAAACACACACATGCATATGTGAACAGTGGGCGGGGAGAACCAGCTCATTTGCATTTAAAGGCACAGGCTACAAAAACAGCTGCACTATCCTCAGACACCGAAACTCATATGTTCAGCAGGCTATAATAATCTGATGGGTGTTTTGAGCTAAAATAGGAGAGCGTTAATACACACGAGTAAGAAAAGCGTGTTTTGTGCAGTTCTTGTGCTTCCTCTGATTGTGGTTTTCTCCCTCAGGTTTCTCCATCAGTGGCTCATGATGGATTCTCCAGATATTCTTCATTCGGATACTCAGGACTCGCTCTCAGACAGACTCTCCTGTACACCGGCAGAGATTTCAGGACTGTCAGACGCCGTGGAGAGCAGCGAACACACACATAAGAGCAGCGAACACACACATAAGAGCAGCGAACACACACATAAGAGCAGCGAACACACACATAAGAGCAGCGAACACACACATAAGAGCAGCGAACACACACATGAGAGCAGCGAACACACACGCATGCAGCCGGACGTCCCGCCGGAGGCTGGCGGAGAGACCAGCGGGAAGATTCCCAACCGTGACAGCGGGATTGACAGTCCGTCCTGCGGTGGAGAGGGAGAGTGTTTCCCCAATGAGGAGCACAAGCAAGAATACACACATGAGGAGGACAAACGGGAATACACACATGAGGAGGACAAACGGGAATACACACACGAGGAGGACAGCGATCTGGAGGTAGAAGAAGAGCAGGAGGAAGAGGAGGAGGACCAGAACACAGAGATCAAGGTGACTAACACACTCGCACACATATACATAAAGGTGGAGATGAGTGCGATTGGTAAGAGAAGAGTGGGGGTTCGGGTGGGGGTGGGGTATGTGCGATCGGTATGCCCAGTCCGCCCCTGGGAATGACAGACAGGAGTCCTGCGCAGCGGCCAGGGGGATTGTGAGCTGTTCTCCTCCAGAATAGTGTTCAGGTCACCACTGATGCTGCTGGAGGAAAACCTTTCCTGACTCGCTCCAAAACACCCCAAAGTGCTCAATAATGTTTAGGTCTGGGTACTGTGCAGGCCATGGCAGATGTTCAACTTCACTGTCATCTTCATCAAACCGCTCTGTCTCCAGTCCTGCCGTGTGTATCGCTGCATTATCATACTGATACACACCACTGCCTTCAGGACACAATGTTTGACCCATTGGGTCATATGCTTCTCCAGAATGGTTGTGTAGTCCTTGGCATTGACCCAGCACCCATCTAGCCCGAGTATTTGGCCTAGGGAATGCCATGATATTGAGCCCAATCCATCACTGATCCCCCCCCCATGCTTCACTCTGGGCATCAGCAGTCTGGGTGGGACGCTTCTTCGGGGCTTCTCCACACCGTAACTCTCCCGGATGTGGGAAACACAGTGAAGGTGGACTCATCAGAGAACAGTACATGTTCCACATGGTCCACAGCTCCAGATCTTCACCACTGGCGCCATTAAAACATTCGCTTGGCATTGGCAGGAGTGAGCAGAGGTTTGTCTCCAGCAGCCGGTCATGTATACTGACCCTGTGGAGCTCCAGACCAACAGTTCTGCTGGACACAGGAGAGTCGAGCTGTACATTTCATTCTGCAGTGTTTCAGTTTCATTGCTAACCCCTGTACACACACACACACACACACACACAATCTTCAAACCACTGTTCAGTAACACACACACATAAACACACACACACAACCCCCTGATCATTGATGTACAACTGACCCCCTGAGTGAGTTGGTGTTGGTGAAGAATGGGTTGTTTCAGACTGTTGTATGTTGTTGCTGTGTAGTTAAAGCTGAAGTTGGCGTGAGGATGGAGGGGTTTGTGTACTCTGCTGTGTGTAGTGCACTTCTCTACAGTGCTGTCTAATAAGGCGACTCGGAGAGTGCTGTTCTACTGAATGTGTTACGCAGCAGCGATGTGTCAAACACCACAGGAAGTCAATTTTCAAATAGATTGTTGCATTGTGTGTGTGTGTGTGTGTGTGTGTGTGAGAGTGTGTGAGTGTGTTTCATTGACCAGAGACTGTGGAAACTTCTGGTTGTTGTGTGTGTGTGTCTGTGTGTGAAACCATTGAAGCCATAAGTGCAATGTGGTGTGCTAACTTTATTCACACACTGTATGATGAGAACACACACGCTGAGAATGTGTGTGAGCGACTGTTGTGTGTGTGTGTGTGTGTGTGTGAGAGAGAGAAAGAGAGAGCTCAGCAGTAGGAGAGTTTCCATGCTGAAAGAGAGGTGTGACAGGAATAAAGCTCTGTGTGGCTCAGCAGGAGTACACACCTAACACACACACACACACACACACAGACACACTGATACGGCACCACCTTACACACCCTGGCACAACAGCACACACACTCTAAACTGTCAGACGTGCTGGAATATTTGATCTCACACACACTTATGCACACACAGACACACAAGCACACTCACACACACAGACGGGCGGCTCTGCTGTCCTGTTTCCTGGTGTGTGTGCTCATCTGCGCAGAGGAAAGGTGTGTGTCTGCTGAGCAGCTGACATGTTGATGTGTTTTTAATAGTCCTGCTGTCACAGGATGTAGGAAGAGCCCAGAACAGACACACACACACACACACACATACACTTTGTGTTTGTATACAGATAGGTGTGTGTGTGAGAAAGTGAGAGCGAGTGTGTGTATGGCCTAGGAGCTCAATAAATTACAGATATGCTGACCGCATACAAACAGATCACTCAGATCACTAGGATCAAATAAACTAGAAACTCCAGGAGTTCAGTCAGAGCAGGGGGAATCAGCTACTAACAGCGCCCCCTGCTGCTGGAGTCAGCTTCCAGAAATAATCAGATGTGCTCCAACATTAGACACATTCACATCAAGACTGAACACACATCTGTGTAGCTGAGCCTTTACTGAATGAGACTCAGACGTTACCTCCCAATCAGTACTCTGATAGATAGATGGACGGATAGACAGATAGATAGATAGACAGATAGATAGATAGATAGATAGATAGATAGATAGATAGATAGATAGATAGATAGATAGATGGATGGATGGATGGATGGATGGATGGATGGATGGATGGATGGATGGATGGATGGATGGATAGATAGATAGATAGATAGATGAATGGATAGACAGATAGATAGATAGATAGATAGATAGACAGATAGATAGATAGATAGATAGATAGATAGATAGATAGATAGATAGATAGATAGATAGATAGATAGATAGATAGATAGATAGATAGATAGATAGATAGATAGATAGATGGATGGATGGATGGATGGATGGATGGATGGATGGATGGATGGATGGATGGATGGATGGATGGATGGATGGATGGATGGATGGATAGATAGATAGATAGATAGATGAATGGATAGACAGATAGATAGATAGATAGATAGATGGATGGATGGATGGATGGATGGATGGATGGATGGATGGATGGACGGACGGACGGACGGACGGACGGACAGACAGACAGACAGACAGACAGACAGACAGACAGACAGACAGATAGATGATGGATGGATGGATGGATGGATGGATGGATGGATGGATGGATGGATGGATAGATAGATAGATAGACGAATGGATAGACAGATAGATAGACAGATAGATAGATAGATAGATAGATAGATAGATAGATAGATAGATAGATAGATAGATAGATAGATAGATAGATAGATAGATAGATAGATAGATAGATAGATAGATAGATAGATAGATAGATAGATAGATAGATAGATAGATAGATAGATATAGATCAGCACATCCCTTCACTGAATTGTGTATGAAGTGTAGTGTAGAGATAATCTTGATTATTAATGCACGTCTGCTGTTGTCTGTCATGTTTATTGCTGGACAGTGTCAGACTAAAGTGTGAGATTTGAGGCCAATCTGACATCCAATCAATACAACAATTAAGCGTGTGTGTGTGTGTGTGTGTGTGTGTGTGTGTTCTCTGTCAGGCTTTGGTGTGTGACCCTCAGAAGCTGCTGAACATCGCTAAAGAGCTGCTGCAGACAGAAGAGGCCTACGTGAAGAGACTGAACCTGCTGGACCAGGTGAACACACACACTCACGTACACTCTCTCTCTATCACACACACACTGTTTACATCTCTGTTCATGTCAATGAGTTTTGATCTGGTTGTGATTGTGACGCGCGTTTGTGTGTGTGTGTGAAGCAGCAGAACACACACAACTGAGCATATCTCATGGTGTAACTTCAACAAATTCATTCATTCATTTTCCTTCAGCTCAGTCGCTTTATTTATCAGAGGTCGCCACAGCGGAATGAACCGCCAACTATTCCAGCATATATTTTACTGAACGGATGCCCTTGCCATCACCGGGAAACACCCATACACACTCATTCACACACACACTCAAACACTACGGCCAGTTTAGTTGATCAATTCCCCTATAGCGCATGTGTTTGGACTGTGGGGGAAACCGGAGCACCCGGAGGAAACCCACACCAACACGGGGAGAACATGCAAACTCCACACAGAAACACCAACTGACCCAGCTGAGACTCGAACCAGAGACCTTCTTGCTGTGAGATCACAGTGCTAACCACTGAGCCACCCGTCTTCAACACAGCATCTCAGTAATACAGACGGAAAACATCAGTCAGATTCCATCAGATATATCAGTGAGTGAGGGCGGAGTCAACCTGTCAATCACACGACATCCTCCAATAGCAAACCACAATCATCCAACACAATCAAGCCCCGCCCACACGTGCTCTCCATCCAGAAAACATGCATAATGACCAGATATTCAGAGTGAGAATCCTCAATTTCTGTGTGTGTGTGTGTGTGTGTGTGTGTGTGTGTGTTCAGGTGTTCTGTGCGCGTCTGACGGAGGCTGGTATCCCCACTGATGTGATCACTGGAATCTTCTCCAACATCTCCTGCATCCACCGCTTTCACCAGCAGTTCCTGCTTCCTGAGCTACACACACGCATCACACAGGAGTGGTGAGACACACACACACTACACATGCTCACACGCACACAAAACACACACACACACACACACACACGCCGAACATACAGAACAAACTCTACATTCTAATCTAAACATGCTCATTAGCATTGCAGGGGTGACACACACACACACACACACATGCACACACACACACACACACACACACACACACACACACACACACACACACACACATAGACAAAACAAGACTTAAAGATTGAAGTAAAAAATTGTGAGTGATGTGTTTGTTGTGTGTATAACTGTGTGTGTGTGTGTGTGTGTGTGTGTGTGTGTGTGTGTGTGTCAGGAGCTGTAACCCGCGCATCGGGGACGTCCTGCAGAAGCTGGCTCCGTTCCTGAAGATGTACGGCGAGTACGTGAAGAACTTCGACCGGGCGATGGAGCTGGTCAGCCTGTGGACGCAGCGCTCCGGACCATTCAAGAGCACCGTGCAGAGCATACAGGTCTGTGTGTGTGCGTGTGTGTCTGTCTGTGTGTGAGAGAGAGAGAGCTCACGGCTGATTGTGTGTGTGTGCAGAAGCAGGAGGTGTGTGGGAACCTGACGCTGCAGCACCACATGCTGGAGCCGGTGCAGAGGATCCCGCGGTACGAGCTGCTGCTGAAGGACTACCTGAAGAAACTGCCGGAGGGAGCAGCAGACCACCGAGACGCTCAGAGTCAGCACACACACACTTAACACACTAAACACACACACACACACACATGCATATACACACACTAGATATAAAAAATGTCCCCTGCATCTATATTATAGGTGAATATAGATGTATACACACACACACACACACACACACACACACACAGATATATACACACACACTCACAGACTGATATACACTGTGAGATTGACATACAGTGACACACACATATAAACATGCGCACACACATACAGACACACACACACACACAAACACACACATATAAACATGCACACACACATACAGACACACACACACACAAACACACACATATAAACATGCACACACACATACAGACACAAACACACACATATAAACATTCACACACACATACAGACACACACACACACACATATAAACATGCACACACACATACAGACACACACACACACACACATTTCTAAACATGCACAACCACATACAGATACGAACACACACACACAAATGCATACACACACAGATATATATATATATACACACAAACATATACACACACTCAGACTGACACACACACACACACACACACAGACAGACAGATTGACTTACACACAGTCATAAACACTTTCATACACACATACATATTCACGCACACACACACACACACACACACGCACGCACGCACGCACGCACACACACACACACACACACACACACACACACATATATATAAACATGCATACACGTGCAAACACACACACATAAACATTCACACACACACAAATACCGATACACACATATTAACACACACACACACATACGCATGCACACACACAGATATATACACACAAACATATACACACACTCACAGACTGATGTACACACACACACACAAACACACACACAGATTGACTTACAGTGACACACACTGAACATGCACACATTCACATAAATATATACACACACACACATACACACAGGTGTACACACACTATACACACAAAAAAATATACATACACATATACACGAGCGCACGCACACACAGTCTCACTCTCCCACACACACACACACACACACACACATATATGCAGTCTCATACAGAAACACACAGATGCACACTTTTATACACATAAATAAACACACACGCACATCGAGATACTAAATTGTACACACAAACACTCACAGGGACAGACTCTCTCAAACACACACACACACACACACACACACACACACACACACACACACACACACACACACACACACACACACCCTGTCACAGCCTGACCATCAGTGTGTACAAAAGCAGACTGAGCTCTTTCTGGCCACTGCAGCAGAGTCTTTATTTTTATCTGACACACACACACACACACACACACACAGCACCTCTGCACACACATCCGCTGCAGACAGATATTTAAAGCTTCATTTCACGTGATGCTTC